>NC_057800.1:196382511-196440011 GCF_018294505.1 Triticum aestivum | reverse complement strand
TCATGGGTTTCCTCACTTGTCACAGATGGGCTCATTCCTGTGGTAAGAGCACGGAACCTAGATGTGCTCCATGTTATCGCAGATGGGCTCCTTCCCCTTGGAAGAGCACGACTGTAGGGTGCCTCCCTGATGTCGCATACGGGCGCTTTCCCCTTGGAAGAGCAGATGGGCTCTTTCCCCTTTGAAGAGACTGAGAGGGTGCCCTCCTCGTGGTCGCCATCAATGAGGTCTGACTTGGAAACTATGGATCCCAAGCCAGCGTCGCAGAACGTGTCCTTGAGAAATGACAAAAGGGGCTCGATGGCGATGTAGGATGACAAATTGTTGACAGTGAGCCAGAGGAGATCAGCGGCGGGGTCATGGATGAGATCGACGGCGGTTGAACTAGGGTTGGGGGTGGGCCACTTAACCTGTGACATAGCCCGCCTCAGGTTGTTGTTGTTGATGACCTCGATGTCGTAGTCGGCGACCGAGACATGTCTGCATACTCTAGCCTGCTGCTTGAGTGCCTGCCGCCAGTAATGGTCGTCAGCTTCCTCGGCGATGTCGGGCGAAGAGACCGCGATACACCTCTTTTGGTCCAGTCGCTCCTCGAGCTCCATGGGAATCGTAGCCGGGCTTAGGTTGTGACCCTCTGGAGTGGGGGATGGGGATGGAGATCTGTGGGAAAGGGGGCGTTTGGCAGGCGTCATCTAAGAAACTCAGGGCGGCCTGGGTATGGAGATCGGTGGGTAAGCTGCACGAGCAAACCAGCAGATACTGACAATGGAGGCCTTGCAGTGGCGATGGGGATCTTGCTAGGGTTTCGAGCGAGGGAGGGTGTGTGTGTGTGCGCATGCCCGAGGAGGTTTTGGTTTGTGTGTGTGTGTGTGTGTGTGGAGGGGGGTGTTTGAGGAAATGACGCAGGTAATGAATATTTTACTACGCAGGAGTGAAATGCCTGGGCTATTGAAAATTTTGATGATGGTGCATCGCACACGGTCCGAAGATAACAACCGTGTGTTATGAAACAGAAAAACCCTCAAGGCGGGCAGATATTTTCGAGGGATGCACGCGGGATTGGGAACAAGAAACATCACACACGGTCAAAACACAATAACCGTGTGTTATTAAATAGAAAAAAGCTGCAGGCAGGTAGATATTTTTGAGAGGGGAAGCCTTGTGGATCCCAATGCACACGGTTAGTTTGAGTGAACCGTGTCTGTTGCATCATCCGACTTGTCTAATGTTCATATATTTGGTGAAAAATGATGCTGGAGAGGGTCAGAACACGAACACACTTGCATGTGGACCAAATTTGTGTATGAAAAGGGTGGTTTGATTTTCAAATACCAAATGCAACTTCGATGTGGCACCTATCTCGCAAAGTGCACGGTATTGCTTGCCCCCACCCCCTCGTGTTGGCATGAAGGGAATACTAAGCTATGAATGCATGCCCCTCCCCCAACCAAGGTTCACCTAGAAAAGTGCAAAGTAGCTAGCAGCCCCCCTCCGTCGTGTCGGCACGAAGGGAATCCTAAGCTATGAATGCATGCCCCCCCCCCATCCGAGGTTCACCTAGCAAAGTGTGAAGTAGCTAGCAGCCCCCCTCCCTCGTGTCGGCATGAAGGGAATCCTAAGCTATGACTGCATGCCCCCCAACTGAGGTTCACCTAGCAAAGTGTGAAGTAGCTAGAAGCCCCCCCTCATGTCGGCATGAAGGGAATCCTAAGCTATGAATGCATGCCCCCCCAACCGAGGTTCACCTAGGCAAAGTGCAGAGTAGCTAGCAGCCCCCCTCGTATCACCACGACGGGAATCCTAAGCTATGAATGCATGCCCCCCCCCAACCGAGGTTCACCTAGCAAAGTGCGAAGTACGTAGCAGCCCCCCCCCCCCCCACACACACACACTTTCAGTCGGTGGGCCAGAGAGACATATCTCACTAAGATGGATCGTAAAACGGACAAAGAATAATTCACCTTGGTCGTACAACCTCTCTCTTGTTGTTGGTCAAAGTGATGGCCGTCCATGTGACCCCGGAGATGGGCTAGCTCGCCAATAATCACACAAGTAGCTAGTCCCCAAAGACAACCAATGCATGCGTGTGGCCCAAACATATGTATGGAGAGGTGTGTTTTGAATAACAATGGAACAACTTTGATGTGGCATAGTAATTTCGAACTAGAAATCCCCACACTGAGTGAGGGTTAGGTTGACGATGCATATGTATGTTACACCACACTTCAAGCCAACGACGGGGATTCATGCATGCATCCGTGCATAGTATATGCGCTCAAACTTAATTAGGTCTGAATCTCACCATGACCTATACTACTATAACACGAACCAAATGAAGAATCCTCCATGGTAACCTATATTGTTGTCGGTCAAGATGATCATGGATGTCCACACGGGCCCACTAATATATAGGCTTGTCGTCGATAACCACGCGAGGGAGTGTACCGTTCGAAGGCAACCACTACATGCATATGTATGGAGGTGATGTGTGCATGCATGTTTGGATACCATTTCACAACATTGACGTGGCGCGTGCATCAAAAATCATACACTAGCTCCCCACACAGAGCGAGATCGGTTCATGACGTGTCGTTGTACTAGCCACTTCGACTTGATGGGAGGGATTCATGCGTACACATGCATGTGTGTGCTCAAACTGTATCATGCATGTCATCCCAGAGCATGACCTATATATACTGTATTACAAGAAAAGAAAAATCCCCTCCTATGTCAAATTAACCTCTCTTGTTGTCAGGCAAAAACTAGTGATGGAGCAAGCGGGCCCACAGATGGAAAGCATCGATATCGATGATAACCACTTAAGTGGGTGCGAGAGGACAACCACCAGCACTTTGCATGTGCGCCAAACATATATATGTTGAATACCCAAAATGCACAACTTTGATGTGCCACATGCCTCAAAAACCATAAACCATGCACCCACACAGAGAGAGGTTCATGAAGCGTACTACATATGATGGTCCCCTTCCCCCCTCTTCACCGCATACTATATGCTCCTGCCGTAATATGTACAAACCAAAATAATCCTCATCGTTGGTGAAATTAATTAACCTCTCCCGATGTAGGTCAAAGTGATGCATGCATGCATCGAAGGTGGCCTTGTGGGCCCATAGATGGAAGCGTCACACATGAGTGTCCTAGCTAGGATAACCATTGCATGCATGCATGTGGCCCAAAGAGGTGTTGTGTGATGTTTGAATAGCCAATTTCACAATTTTGATGTGGCATCTTCCTCGGAAACCGAAAAGTCCCGACACTGAGTGAGGTGTACTTGTTCATGGATGCGTATGTATAGTATATATGCTAGACACCCCCACCTCTTCGACGCGTACTATATACCACCATAACACAAACAAAAAAGATTTTGCCTTGCTGGTCAAATTAACCTCGCTATCGGTTGTTTGTCAAAGTGATGGACGATGACCTCGCGGGCCCATAGAAAGCGTCACACGCGAGTATCGAGTGTCGTGTAGGACAACCATCGACTGCATGTGGCCAAAACATGTATGTATGAAAGGGTTGTGTAATGTTTTAAATAACGAATTCACGACTCTGATGTGGCACTGGCCCACCTAACAAAATGGCCAACCCAGACGGTGGCTTACAACTCGTAGTGTACTGCGAGCCACCCGCCACCCCCAGACGCACACACCCCCCCACACACACCACGAATCCACCGCACCTATGATGCATGTTAAATTAATTATCCTCCGGTGAACATATGTTACCAAAGGAGGGACGTTTTAATTTTGAAAAAATCATAGAGATCATTAAGACATTTTAGTGCATTAATTGATTGATTTTCTATGGGTATAATGTGCAAAAATCAAATTTGAGCTACATGCACACGTGACAGTGCACCTAAATGGATTGCAAAAACACATGTGTCTCAATGGGTGCATGTTTACTCCCCGTGCAACGAATTTCAAACATTGAGAATCTTGATTTTTAAATTCTAGTACATCCAAAACTTATTTGAAGTTCATGAAACTTATCGTGTTGTCATATGGACACCAATACAAATTAGCATTGTACTCTTTTTGTCAAATTTGAGACTAGTTTCGATGTAATCTTTATCTAATTACAAACGGGAGATTATTAATAATTGGGAACCAGTATCCCAAATGGATTATTTATTCGAATCGTGAGCGTTAGAACAACAATGGATACGTGCCATGCTTCGGTTAAGCAATAAAGCGGCAGCATTAATCATCCAAGTAGAAAAACAATATACGTGCCACCGCGCGAACCGTCTGCCGTGCGAGCAGGCGTGAGTTGATGGGACGCATGTGAGCAGTCCGCCGGGCAGGCAGACCGGGAGGCGTGCATGTAGATGTGTGAATTGACGGAGGCGTCCTCGTTGTGTAGTGTCATCGGGAGGCGTGTGAGTAGCTGTGTGAAACTTTGGTACGCATGCCAGTAGTCTGGTGCATAGGCTCACTGGGAGGCGAGCCATCGGTTTGACAATATTAATGGTGCGTCGGACCGGCCGCACCCCCTGTCAATGTAAAAACCGGTGGATCTCGGGTACGGGTCCCAAACTGTGCGTCTAAGGTCGATGGTAACAGGAGACACGGGACACAATGTTTACCCAGGTTCATGCCCTCTCTATGGAGGTAATACCCTACGTCCTGCTTGATTGATATTGATGAATGTGGGTGCTACAAGAGTGGATCTACCACTAGATCATAATGGCTAAACCCTAGAAGCCTAGCCTATGAATATGGTAATGAGTATATATGTCATCCTTTCCAGATTATCCCCTTCGGTTTATATAGACACCAAGGGGATCTAGGGTTTACGTGGAGTCGGTTACATAAGAAGGAATCCTCGGTCGTCAAGCTTGCCTTCCACGCCAAGTAGAGTCCAATCCGGACACGGTGTAGTCTTTGGCCTTCATGTCTTCACAACCCATCAGTCCGGCCCGTGGATAATAGACCGGACGCCCGAGGACACCTTAGTCCAGGACTCCCTCAGTAGCCCCTAAACCTGGCTTTTAATGACGAGGAATTTCGTGCGCTGATTGTCTTCGGCATTGTAAGGCGGGTTCCCTTTTCTCCGAACTCCCAGATAGTCTTCGGATGCAATGATGGTATCCTGACCTGTTACACACACCATACACAACCGCAAAGAGAATATAATATTTACACGAATCTAATATGCTGACAGCTTTTTCCCAACACGTCATAGCATCTGTCCGGTTATAATTTCGAACCATTTTTCTTCAGCCATTCCATGCTTCAAGACATGGTTGTTATTGGCACGTCTTTTCAAAACAGAGATCGTGTCCCCTTATTGCGGGATTCTCATCAATGCAGGCATGGGTAACTCAACCGCGCCGTTTATACGGCCCTAGGGAATAGGCGAATCCTAAGGCGAGTGAGGAGGCATTTTAATATTTGCTGCCTTTATAAGGGGATAAGGATTCACCCCTCCTTTCCTCACGCCTCTCTCCGTCTCCGCCTTTCCGATATCAAGCTCCAGCGCCCGAGGTCTTATCTCCTTTCCACTCAAGCAACCATGTCCGGATCTGGTTGTCAGGGCATGTGGATGGTCTCCTCCGTTAAGGAGGAGGACATTACTAAGCTCCGGGCGGCCGGATATTTGACGAAAGAGATCGCCCATCGTCTGCCAGCCGAGGGACAAGTCGTCCGCACGCCGGAGCCCATGGAGAGGGTAGTATTCCTCCCCCATTTCTTCCGCGGGCTAGGGTTTCCACTCCACCCTTTCGTCCGCGGGCTGATGTACTACTACGGGATAGATTTTCATGATGTATCCCTGAATTCTTTCCTCAACATCTCGGCGTTTATTGTCGTGTGCGAGGCCTTCCTCCGCATCCATCCCCACTTCGGGCTATGGTTCAAAATCTTCAACGTGAAGCCGAAGGTGGTGTAGGGCTAGCACGCGGAGTGCGGAGGGACCATGGTGAGCAAGCTATCCAACGTATCATGGCCCAAAGGCACCTTTGTGGAGACAGTAAAGGAATGGCAGAAGTAGTGGTTCTATATTACAGAACCTCGCAGCACCTGGGCTGCAGCTGCTGAATTCCGCTCCAATGCTCCCATGCGACTCACCCCTGGGTCGAGAAGAGTCCGGACTAGTGTGCACCTGACGAGCTGATAGCGCTACAAACGCGCGGTCAAAGCATGGTGACCAAGGACATCAAGCTCGTTGATGTTATCCAGGTGATGCTAATCCACCGGATTCTTCCATGCCAGCGCCGCAACTGCCCTTTATGGGAGTTCAATTTGAAGAAGCACCAGACCCTGAAAAGGCTCTTTGATACTTCTCACGAAGGGGCCCGGAAGTTGCTCTTTAAGGGCAACGAGAAGCCACCAGCCACGGACTCAGACCGTGGTCACAATTGCAACCGCCCCGCCAGCAAGGTATGTTACTTTTGATGTACTCCCAACTTAAATGCTTTGAGGATGATGTCTTATATTTTAGTATTGCTCCCTCAGGACTGGTTGGAGAGGGCGAAGCGGATCCAGTGTCCGGCTCCGTTTCCTGAAGAACCAGTCATCCCGCGCCTGGTGAAGATACTGGTGCCGGCGCCATACGGCGCCAGAGAAGAAGGCCAAGGGGGCCAAGAGTGGCCCCTGTCGCAAGGGCCCTGAGGACAATGATGAGGAAGAGGAGGAGGAGGAGGGAAACAACCCTCCTCCTGAGGAGAGGAAGAAGAAGAGGGTGGCCTCGGCACATCTAGAGGTGAAAGCGCCCAAAAAGGGAAAGGGCGCCCCAGCGGTCAACACCGCGTGGGATGCTGACAGTAGTCCGGAATGTCACCCCCGTACTAGGCCCCAGGCCGCATCGTAAGTGACATGGCTTATTCATGCGCACATCAGCCCTTTCTTTTTATTAACATTGTTAATCCACACTATTGCAGTCCGGCCCGCGACCTTATCCAGCGATCCTCATCTAGAGGCTCGTTGGCTCCGTCGAAGATGGCGAGAATGTCGCCACCGCCTGCTTGCTCCCCCGGGGTCAGGGACCACACCGAAGTGTTATCCCCGAGGATCGCTTCGAGGGAAGGAGCCTAGGGCATTGTCCGGGAGGCGCCACAAGGTGGGACCTCTACCGCCGGACTCACGGGGGAGTCAATTCCCATGGAGACTGGCAAGGAGGGCCGTATCTAGTTCAGCCCTCAGCCGAATACGATTCCGGGGACCAATATGGCTCTAGAGTTGGGCGAGCAGCCCCCTTTGAAGGAGGGGGGTGCGTCGCCTCCACCGGTGGCTCCTGTCCATCCAGGAGCGCCGGATGACCTGATGGGGGCGCTACAAAGCGCCTCCGTCATCGACGAGCACCGTATCCTTATGGGTGCGGTGATTGAGAAGGTTCAGTCCGCCAAGAGCAGACTAAATGAAGCCTACAGCAGCCTGTTAACAGGTTTCGAGGTAAGAAAGAGAAAAACCCCGTATAGTCCGTAGCCCCTGAGACGGTGTCCGGTGTTCGGCGAGGAGGACCGGACAGGGGATCAATCCTTAATTATAAGAGGCTGACTGAATATGTATTGATAAGTAGGCGTCCCTTTTTGCCGCGACATCGTATGCTGTCGAGGTCTCCGAGCTGAAGCGGAGGCTAGAGCAGACCGAGAACGAGCTCGGCGAGGTTAAGGTTCGGCTCTAGGAGAAGCAAGGTGAGGAACGACTTCCTGTGTGTTCGGGCTAGGATAAGCGTTGTATATTGACAGCGGTATTGTGATATGTGCAGAAGCCGCGACCGAGGTCGAGGCCCTGAGAAAGGCCCTGGGCGAGGCCGACGAGCAGGCTGTCCAGCAGCAAGCCGCCCGTAAAAAGCTAAATGCCCAGGACAAAGAAGTCCACCAGGAGCTCTAGGATGCGGTGAAAAAAATGCGAGGCCTTGGATCATGATGCGTCGGTTCAAGGGACCTAACTTGCCAAGGCTCATTAGAGCGCGAAGACCGCATGGAATGAGGCCCAGGCCGCCCTCCAGGAGATCCTGGAGGCCAAGAAGATCACGGCGGGTAAGGCATTCAAGATGCAAAGCAAGTATGCATTCAAGATGCCACGCAGTGTATCAGACGCTGTGGAGTTCAATCGAGCCGAAGGAGGGAGTTCTTCGGAGAGGCTTTTCTGGTCGCAGTATGTGGCGCTAGAGCATCCCGTATCCTTCACCGATCACCTGAAATCGCTGGTGGAGCTGCATAGGGTGGCCAAACTAGCCCTTAAGGATTTGATAATCCGGCTGTGGCCAGCCGAAGCTATGCCTAGCAGCTACTTCGGACTCGTGAGGCGGATGGTGAGCGCCTGTCCTTGGCTGGATGTTATCAAGCGCTCGGTCTGTATTGAAGGTGACCGTATGTCTTCCGCTTGCTGCAAGATGTGGTGGGCGAAGATGAACACCGTTCAAGTCGCTAGCGGACCGCCGGATGGCAAAGAGCACCGCACACCCAAGCGATATTTCGAGGATGTCGTAGATGGGTCTCGACTTGTGCTAGCGCAATGCTCGCGGGACATTGTATTTGAATAAATGTATTCATGTTGCCTTTGTATCATGTGAACAATGCCATTTTTGTGAAGTAATTTTATGATGCTTTAAATTGTATCCTCATGTGCGGCCGTGTTGTGTGTAATCTGAGGGTTGGCCAGTCGTCGGCTTCTGCCCTCACGTAGATTGTATGGAGGTGTTCGGGATGGAATCTAAACAATCTTGATCCAATTACATGGTCCTTTGAAGGAGTTGTTTAGCAAAACGAACAAGGCAATCAGACTTTATTGCTTTAACACCCTCACTTAGCCATAGGAGTTTTATAATAAAGCATGGGCGCAGCCCCTGGCTTAAGCCAGAGTACTGTCAGCATCTGATCGGGAAGTGCTGATCTCTCATGTAATGCGGAAAAAATCTCCAACGATTTGTAACCCTCGAGTAGCTGACCGGCTCTCGCCGCATCATGACTGAGGGAGTTCTGAATTAGGGGGTCTCTGGACAGCCGGACTATATTCTTTGGCCGAACTGTTAGACTATGAAGATACAAGATTGAGGACTTCGTCTCGTGTCCAGATGGAACTCTACTTGGCATGGAAGTTAAGCTAGGCAGTACGGATATGGATATCTCCTCCTTTTTAACCGACCTTGTGTAACCCTAGCCCTCTCCGGTGTCCATATAAACCGGAGGGTTTTAGTCCGTAAGACAACATACAATCATACCATAGGCTAGCTTCTAGGGTTTAGCCTCTCTAATCTCGTGGTAGATCTACTCTTGTACTACCCATATCATCAATATTAATCAAGCAGGACGTAGGGCTTTACCTCCATCAAGAGGGCCCAAACCTGGGTAAAACTTCGTGTCCCCTGCCTCCTATTACCATACACCTAGACGCATAGTTCGGGACCCCCTACCCGAGATCTGCCGGTTTTGACACCGACATTGGTGCTTTCATTGAGAGTTCCTCTGTGTCGTCGCCGTTAGGCTTGATGGCTCCTTATATCATCGTTAGCGATGCAGTCCAGGGTAAGACTTTTCTCCCCAGACAGATTTTTGTATTCGGCGGCTTTGCACTGTGGGCCAATTCACTTGGCCATCTGGAGCAGATTGAAAGCTACGCCCCTGGCCATCAGGTTAGGTTTGGAAGCTTAAACTACATGGCCGATATCCGCGGAGACTTGATCTTCGATGGATTTGAGCCTCTGCCTTGTGCGTCACGCAGTCATGATGAGTACGATTTAGCTCTACCATCCGACAGTGTTTAGGAGATCGCACCGGCAGCCGCTCCGACCCTCAATTCGGAGCCAGTTGCACCGTCCATGGACGGGTGGATGGACCCCGCCACGAAGGCCTTACCCTCATCAGCGATCGAGTCGAACATCGACCTTACTCTGCACGAGAGCCATGTTGACAAACTGCGGATCTCTCTCCGACCACGGACTCCGAACCGCCTGTGCCCATTCCCAACGATTGGGCTCCGATCATGGAGTTTACCTCCGCGGATATTTTTCAGCACTCGCCCTTTGGCGACATAATAAACTCGTTAAGGTCTCTCTCCTTGTCAGGAGAATCCTAGCCGAACTATGTCCGGCAGGACTGGTATGCGGATGACAAAGAAATTCGCGACCCACCCACCACCCACTTAGTAGCAACTGTCGATGACTTAACCGACATGCTCGACTTTGACTCCGAAGACATCGACGGTATGGACGATGATGCGAGAGACAAAGATGAACCACTGCCCACAGGGCACTGGACAGCCACCTCATCGTACGATATATACATGGTGGACACACCCAAAGAAGGCAATGGCGACAAGACAGCGGAGCATGACCCCTCCAAGAAGCAACCCAAGCACCGACGTCAGCGGCGCCGCTCTAAGTCCCGCCAAAGCAAAAGTGGTGATACCGGCACAAGAGATAATATCACTCTGGATAGTGCCGAAGATAACAACAATCCCCTCCAGCAAGATTTAGAGTAGGAGGATGGAGGAGCCAGCCCTCCTGAGAGAGCGGCAAATGGAGAAGCGGAAGATGATAATTGCATGCCCCCTCCGAAGACGAGGTAAGCCTCGGCGATGATGAATTCACCGTGCTAGAGTATCCCATCGAACAAGAGCGCTTCAAGCGCCGGCTTATAGCCACGGCAAATAGCCTTAAGAAAAAGCAGTAGCAGCTTCAAGCTGATCAAGATCTGCTAGCTGACAGATGGACTGAAGTCCTCGCGGCCGAGGAATATAAACCCGAGCGCCCCTCCAAGAGTTACCCAAAATGCAGGTTGCTACCCCGACTGGAGGAAGAAGCGTATGACGCGGCTGATCGGCCACCTCGTGGCCGCGATAGAGAGGCATTCCAGCCAAAAACTCAGCCTGCACCCCGACGCCATTCAAGTAAAAAGGCATGGGGAAATATGCCACACCTGCGAGACGTATTGGAGGACAAAGCAAAACATGCAAGATCGATCTACGGATCACAAGGGCGCGCCACTATGCGAGATGATAAATGTCACGCCGGATACAGTAAAAGTCAATCCGGCCGGGCCGAACACAGCGGGCAAGGCCCATTCGAGCTGCGTCACGATATAGCCCAATACAGAGGCGCCGCACACCCCCTATGCTTCACACACGAAGTAATGGATCATCAAATCCCAGAGGGTTTCAAACCCATAAATATTGAATCATACGATGACACAACAGATCCTGCAGTATGGATCGAGGATTTCCTCCTCCACATCCACATGGCCCGCGGCGATGACTTACACGCCATCAAATACCTCCCAATAAAGCTCAAAGGACCAGCGCGACATTGGCTTAACAGCTTGCCAGCAGAGTCCATTAGCTGTTGGGAAGATCTGGAAGCCGCATTCCTCAACAACTTTCAGGGCACTTATGTGCGACCACCAGAAGCCGATGACTTGAGCCACATAATTCACCAGCCAGAAGAATCGGCCAGGCAATTCTGGATAGGGTTCCTAACAAAGAAAAATCAAATTGTCGACTGTCTGGATGCAGAAGCCCTAGCAGCCTTTAAGCATAACATCCGCGATGAGTGGCTGGCCCGGCACCTTGGACAGGAAAAGCCGAAATCTATGGCAACGCTCACGACACTCATGACCCGCTTTTGTGCGGGAGAAGACAGCTGGCTGGCTCGCAGTAACAATATATCAAAAAGCCATGGTACTTCGAATACCAAGGACGGCAATAGCAGGTCACGTCGCAACAAACATAAGCGCCGCATTAACAGCGATAATACTGAGGATACGGCAGTTAATGCCGGATTCAAAGGCTCTAAACTCGGTCAGTGGAAAAAGCCATTTAAAAGAAGCACTCCGGGCCCGTCCAGTTTGGACCGCATACTCGATCGCTTGTGTCAAATACATAGTACCCCTGACAAGCCAGCCAATCACACCAACAGGGAATGCTGGGTGTTCAAGCAGGCCGGCAAGTTAATTGTCAAAGATAAAGATAAGGGGTCACACAGCAATGACGAAAAAGAGACCCGGCAGCCGAACACCGGAGGACAGAAGAGGTTCCCCCCACAAGTGCGGACGGTGAACATGATATACGCAACCCATATCCTCAAGAGGGAGCGGAAGTGTGCGCTCAGGGACGTATATGCGTTGGAGCCAGTCGCCCCAAAGTTCAACCCATGGTCCTCCTGCCCGATCAGCTTCGATCGCAGGGACGACCCCACTAGTATCCGTCACGGCGGGTTCGCCGCACTGGTCTTAGACCCAATCATTGACGGATTTTACCTCACTCGAGTCCTTATGGATGGTGGCAGCAGCCTGAACCTGCTTTACTAGGACACGGTGCGCAAAATGGGCATAGACCCCTCAAGGATCAAACCCACAAAAATGACCTTTAAAGGCGTCATTCCAGGTGTAGAGGCCCATTGCACTGGCTCAATTACACTGGAAGTGGTCTTTGGATCCCCGGATAACTTCCGAAGTGAAGAATTAATCTTCGATATAGTCCTGTTCTGCAGTGGCTATCATGCACTGCTCGGGCGAACCGCATTTGCGAGATTCAATGCGGTACCGCACTATGCCTACCTCAAGCTCAAGATGCCAGGACCTCGGGGCGTCATCACAGTTAATGGAAACACAGAGTGCTCTCTCCGCATGGCGGAGCACACTGTGGCCCTCGCAGCAGAAGCGCAAAGAAGCCTCTCAAGGCACTCCACTAGTTCGGCGTTTCAATACCCGGACACCTTCAAGTGCGCTTGGAGTAATCGGCAACTAGACCGCCTGGCATGATCTGAGCTCCCGTAGCAATGCGGCCCCCACCCCAGTCCCAGCCAAACGGCAAAATCCGTGCCACGCGTACATAATTACGCATTAAAAATACCATGGGCATAGGTGGGGAGGGGGCACAACTATGGCACGCCCCAAGACGCGGCTTAAACCGCACTAGGGGCTTCCTGCTTTGTTATTTTTCTCTTTTCAGGACTTTAATCTCTGGAAACCCTGTCCCGCAGCATGATTGCCGAACACATGATGCAGCAACCAAGGAGGCAGAAAGCTACGTCACACCGCGGAACTCCCAGGTGGATTATGATAACGAGTGAAATATTTGCTTTAATACTATTCCTCAGCTTGCCCTTGGAAGGGACATAGTCCTACTTTTTGCTTATCGCACTATCTGTATCATTCTGCTTTAACGCAGCCTTTTGAATAAACAATGCATAACATTACAACTATTATTGCATTCTTGTTATATATATGTGTTCATTAATGATGCCTTGCAACCGTACACTTTGGTACGGCCAACACACCAGGGGCTTAAGTACCCCACAATATGGTGTGAGAAGTCCGAACACTTTCACAAGTGCAGCACCCCGAACTTATAGCATTATATGCATCAGCTCCGAATCATGTCTTTGGTCAAATGTTGGGTTTGCCCGGCTCCTATGTTTTGGTACCTTACGTTCCGCTCTATCGGCTAAGGTAGCGCTAGGAGAACTACTGCGGTTGTGCCTCGGTTCTGCTGGGCTAAGCACCTCGGTAGAGAAAGCTAAAACTGACTGTCATGATAAGGCGAGACACTGGTCGCTGTTCGGCGAGGTTTCGAGTCCCTAAAGACTTATGGCGCTTAGAGCGAGGAGCCGGTCCTGTCCGGCTTAAAGGCGTGTATCGCGCCCCAAATTCGGCCTTCAGAATACCAGGGGCTTCGCCGAAATTTAAAATTATAGAATTCTATGGCTAAGTGAGAGTGATAAAGCATTATTAGTCCGGTTGCCTTGTTCGATGTGCTGAGCACCTCCCTCAAAGGACCCAAAAATGGGAACAAGAGTGCTCAGGTTTATCCCGAACACCCCAGCACTCGCGGCATGGGGGCTGAAGCCGAGGACTAGCCATCTCTCAGATTGGATAAATAGCCAAACAGAAGGTAATATTTTAAATTCAAACAAGTGTTGCATAGCGCATATGAAACAAGTTGTTATCATACAGGATCACACGAGCATGCTTATTCAAATATTACATCCTTGGAACATTCGTCCGCTACAAGACGGGCACCCTTCAGGACACCCTCATAATAAATTTCGGGGGTGCGATGCTCCTTGCCTTGCGGCGGTCCCTCATTGATGAGCTTCACGGCGTCTAGCTTGGCCCATTGCACCTTCACGCGGGCGAGAGCCCGGCGTGCACCTTTGATGCAAACACACCGCTTGACGACCTCCAGCTGTGGGCAGGCGTCCACAAGCCGCCTCACCAGGCCAAAGTAGCTATTCGGAAGGGCGTCTCCAGGCCACAGCCGGACTATAAAGCCCTTCATGGCCTGTTCGGCCGCTTTGTGTAGCTCGACCAGCTGCTTCAGCTGGTCGCTCATAGGCACTGGGTGTTCGGTCCCAGTATACTGAGACCAGAACAGCTTCTCTGTTGAGCTTCCCTCCTCGGCCTGGTAAAACTGTGCGGCATCCGACATGCTGCGGGGCAAATCTATGAATGCTCCTGGAGAGCTCCGGATTCGGGTAAGTAATAGGTAATTTACTTTCACATGCTTGCTTTGCATATAGAATGCCTTACCCACCGCTATTTTCTTCATCGCGTCAATCTCCTGGAGGGCCTTTTGGGCTTCGGCCTTGGCACTTTTCGCGCTCTCGAGGGCCGCGGCAAGCTCAGACTCTCGCGTCTTCGAGTCAAGCTCCAACGCCTCGTGCTTCGTCACGAGAGCTTGGAGCTCTTGCTGCACCTCGCCGACCCGAGCCTCTTGATTTTCCCGCTCGGTGCGCTCCTTGGCCACTTGATCTTCGGCCTTGGACAGTGCTTTCCTTAAGGTCGCCACTTCGGTCGTGGCCCCTGTCAAATTCATGATGATCCTGTCATTTTGCAATTGCATTCTTTTTATACATATCCATAAACTAGGTATTACTTACCTTTGTTCTCCTCGAGCTACCTCTTGGCAAGGTCGAGCTCGTCCTTGGACACTTCAAGGTCCTGCTTCAGTGCGGCGACCTCCGCAGTCAGTGCGGCAGATGCCAGCAATGAAGCCTGCATATGCATATTGACATACTTATATTAGACTCCTGCGATGTTGTTTGATCCTCTGTTCGGCTTTTCTTTGTAAACGCCGAACAAAGCATCAGGGGCTACTGTCTATGCGTTAATATTTTCCTACATTCTAAACACTTACCTCAATGCCTGTTAGAAGGCTGGCACAGGCTTCAGTCAATCCGCTCTTTGCAGACTGAACCTTCTGGACCACCGCACTCATAATAGTACGGTGCTCCTCATCGATGGAAGCGCTGCGAAGCGCTTCAAGTAGATTGTCCGGTGCCTCTGAATGGATAGAGGTCACCGGCATAGGCGTCTCGCCCCTCTTAGAAGGAGGCCGCCTGCCCGAGTCCGGAACCGCTGGAGGTTCCGGCGCGGTGTTCGGCTGAGGGCCGAACTCGGGGCCCTCAGGGGCCTTGTCCCCTCGGCTCCCGGAGTCCGGAAGGTCGCCTTGAGGCACCTCCGGGACTGTCTCCCCTCGACCCGGTGCCTCTTGAGACAACAGCTCGGTGTCGTCCGCAGGGCGTGGGGAGGTGGCAGTCAGAAGTGGATCGCTATCCATATCTGACGAGCCCAGGGAGCTGTCCGACGATACATCAATACGGGCTCGTGGCGGCCTGCATAATCATATTCGACGTTAGGGAAAGCAGTGCAACAAAGGAATGCTATGAGTTACTCTAGTATCCAAATACTTATGACCTCCCCAGGGGTTTGGCCCTGGACAACCACTCGTCTTCGCCTTCGGCGGCGGCAGTGGAGCTGTCCGGAAGGAGAGTCCTTCCCTTCTTGGACCCTTCGGCCCCCCAGTTGGGGCGGCCTTCCTTTTCTTGTCTCCCCCGCCTGGAGGGGGGCATCTTCTTCTTCCTCCTCGTCTTCAGGGGAGGAGTGTGCCGCAGAGTCGTCGGACGGTGAGTCCAATGACGCCTGGCGTCGGGAACTCTTTCGGGTTCCCTTAGCCTTCTTGGTCTTCTCCGGCACCGTGTAAGGAACCGGAGTCAGCATCTTCGCCAGGAGAGCGTCTGCTGGTCCTTCGGGCAAAGGAGCCGGACAGTCGATCTGTCTGGCCGTCTCCTGCCAGTCCTGTCAAAGGTACGGGAGCTTAGATCCCGCATAGAGTCAAACTATGAAAAACAAGTATCCTGTGAAAGGTGAAACAGCTTACCGCGTGGGCTTGGCGCTTCGCGCAGAATCCGTGGTCCTCGGTAGTGGGAGGGGGAACCTCGGCGCTCTTGGGTAGGACCTTCCAAGCATCTTTGTGAGTTGTGTCGAAGAGCCTATTCAGAGTTCGGTGCTGGGCCGAGTCGAACTCCCACAAGTTGAAAGCCCGTTGTTGGCACGGGAGGATCTGGCGGATGAGCATGACCTGGACCATGTTGACAAGTTTGAGCTTCTTGTTCACCATGTTTTGAATACATGTTTGGAGTCCGGTCAGCTCTCCCGAACTACCCCAGGACAGGCCCTTCTCTTGCCAGGAGGTGAGCCGCGTGGGGAAGCCAGATCGGAACTTGGCGGCCGCTGCCCATTTAGGGTCGCGCGGCTTGGTGATGTAGAACCACCCCTATTGCCACCCCTTTATGGTCTCCACGAAGGAGCCCTCGAGCCATGTGACGTTGGGCATCTTGCCCACCATGGCGCCTCCGCACTCCGCCTGGCGGCCGCTCACTACCTTTGGCTTGGCGTTGAAGGTCTTCAGCCATAAGCCGAAGTGGGGCTTGATTCGGAGGAAGGCCTCACAAATGACGATAAATGCCGAAATATTGAGGATGAAGTTCGGGGCCAGATCGTGGAAATCCAGGCCGTAGTAGAACATGAGCCCCCGGACGAATGGGTGGAGAGGGAATCCCAGTCCTGGAGGAAGTGGGTAAGGAACACTACCCTCTCATGGGGCCTGGGGTGGGGATGAGCTGCCCCTCATCTGGGAGCCAGTGCGCGATGTCGTCGGGCAGGTATCCGTCTCTCCTTAGCTTCTTGATGTGTCCCTCTGTGACGGGGGAGACCATCCACCTGCCTCCCGCTCTGGACTTGGTTGGAGAAGGTTGAGGTTGGAAATGCGGACTTGGGCGCTGGAGCTCGAGTGTGCGAAAGTGGATGAGAAAAGGAGGAAGAAGGCGTGGATGAAGAGGTGAATCCTTATCCCTTTATATGGGCGGACGGAGCTATGCGTCCCCACTGGCCTATCCTCCAAGCGACGTAACCAATGGCGCGGTTGGGTTGCCCACGCCTGTATTGATGAGAATCCCGTAATAAGGGGAACACGATCTCTGCTTTGACAAGACGTGTCAAAAAACTGACGCTCGTTATGTGCGGGGCTAGTTAAAGGAAACGGTTCGAATAATTACTGGGCCATGGCATAATGTCGTGTTGCCAAAACGTGTCAGCTGATTAGATTTGTGGAAATATTTTTCTCTCTATGGTGGTATGTGGAAACTTATTTTGCAGGGTCGGACACTATCCTTGTATTCAAATTCTTACATGATGTATTTGGAGGAGGAACCTGCCTTGCAATGCCGAAGACAATACTGCGCGCCGGACTCATCGTCATTGAAGCCTAGTTCAGGGGCTACTGAGGGAGTCCTGGATTAGGGGGTCTCCGGACAGCCGGACTATATTCTTTGGCTGGGCTGTTAGACTATCAAGATACAAGATTGAAGACTTCGTCTCATGTCCGGATGGGACTCTACTTGGCGTGGAAGGCAAGCTAGGCAATACGGATATGGATATCTCCTCGTTTGTAACCGACCTTGTGTTACCCTAGCCCTCTCCGGTTTCTATATAAACCGGAGGGTTTTAGTCCGTAGGACAACATACAATCATACCATAGGCTAGGTTCTAGGGTTTAGCCTCTCTGATCTCGTGGTAGATCTACTCTTGTACTACCCATATCATCAATATTAATCAAGTAGGACGTAGGGTTTTACCTCCATCAAGAGGGCCCAAAAATGGGTAAAACTTTGTGTCCCCTGCCTCCTGTTAACATCCGCCTAGACGCACAGTTCGGGACCCCCTACCCGAGATCCGCCGGTTTTGACACCGACAATGACAGTCAATTTTCGGCTTTCTCTACTGAGGTGCTCGTCTGGTCAAAGCCAGGGCACAATCGCAGTAGTTATCCCTTTACTACCCTAGCCGATGGAGCGGAACGTAGGGTAGCAAGCACAGGAGCCGGGCAACCCAACTATTGACCAAAGACATGATTCGGAGCCAATGCATATAATGCTAAATTCGGGGTGCCGAACTTGTATATAAGAAGTGTTCAGACTGTGCTTCCGTATTGTGGGGCGATAGGTAGTCCCAGGAGAATATGAAACATAAAAGAGTGTCGCGCAGATCGAAATAAAACAAAGTAAGAAGCGAAAACCACAGAAACTGGGCCACGAACCATTTTTATTATAACTGGATGGATACGTCAAGGCATATCTTGTACAGATGATGCGAGAAGTATCTGACCATTTGACATGCCGGAGTCAATAGGGCGCAGTGTGCGGGTCTTCAAAAATAAGTATGAATACCGTCAAGAAGAACGTATAAAGGTTGCCCTACACACCTATGTTGCTTTCCTCCGTTGTATTGCAGTCCCTCTAAAGGACTCGACATTAGGCCCGCGGAAAAAGGTGCCTGAAACGAGAAAGAAAGGAGTAAATGTATGTGTGTCCGGGATCGGCCTGGCCGAATTGTAGACCCTGGGCTATCTCGTGCCTCCGTCGATGTCCATGGAATTTTGAGTGTGTAATTGTGTACGCGTGGTATGAATGCCACTACCTCATTGGGGCTGGGACGGAGGCGGAATTGCTAATCGAGCTCTTGAAGAGCCACGATGTCCTGTTGCAGTGTAGTCCGGACCCTCTTGATGTTGTCCAGGGGCTCGGCAGCTGGATTATGATGCTGCTTGAGAAGGCCACTCTGCACTCCTACTGCTAGGGCGGCCGTTTGCTCCTCTGTTCGGAGGGAGCGTTCCGTATTTCCATTGAATGTTATGACACCGCGTGGACCGGGCATCCTGAGCTTGATATAAGCATAGTGTGGCACTGCGTTGAATCTAGCAAACGCGGTTCATCCGAGCAGCGCGTGGTAGCCGCTACAGAAGGGGACGATATCAAAGATTAACTCTTCGCTTCGGAAGTTGTCCGGAGAACCGAAGACCACCTCCAGCGTGATTGAGCCTGTACATCGGGCCTCTACACCTAGTATGACTCCTTTAAAGGTAGTCTTTGTTGGTTTGATTCGTGAGGGATTAATGCCCATCTTCTGCACTGTATCCTAATACAACAAGTTGAGGCTGCTTCCGCCATCCATCAGGACTCGTGTTAGGTGGAATCCGTCGATGATTGGGTCAAGGACCAGTGCGGCCGAGCCGCCATAGCGGATACTAGTCGGATGATCTCGTCGATCAAAGGTGATCAGAAATGACGACCACGGATTGAACTTCGGGGCGACTGGCTATGATGCATAGACGTCCCTGAGTGCTCGTTTGCGCTCCTTTCTGGGGATGTGCGTGGCGTATATCATGTTCACCGTTTTGACTTGGGGGGGGGGGATTTCTTCTATCCCTCGGTGTTCGGCTGTCGGGGCTCTTCGTACTCGTCCTCACTTTGTGAACCCTATTCTTTGTTTTCGGCATTTAACTTGCCAGCCTGCTTGAAGACCCAACAATCCCTGTTGGTATGATTGGCTTGCTTATCCGGGGTGCCATGAATTTGGGACGGACGGTCGAGTATGCGGTCCAAGCTGGAAGGTACTTCATTATTTCTTTTGTAGGGTTTCTTTCGTTGGCCGGTCTTGGAGCCACTGAATCCAGTGTTGACTGTGGTGTCCTCGGTGTTGTCGCCATTGGTTCTGCGTTTGTGTCTGTTGCGCCGGAGCTTGCCGGTGCTGTTCTTGGCCTCGATGGGGTCTGCCTCACTGGCTGTGTTTTTGCTACGAGCCAGCCAACTGTCCTCGCCTGCGCAAAAGCGGGTCATGAGTGCCGTAAGGGCTGCCATTGACTTTGGTTTTTCTTGTCCGAGGTGGCGCGCTAGCCATTCGTCACGGATGCTGTGTTTGAAGGCTGCTAGGGCTTCGGCATCCGGACAGTCAATGATCTGGTTCTTTTTGGTTAGGAACCTAGTCCAGTATTTTCTGGCTGATTCTCCCGGTTGTTGAACTATTTGGCTTAGGTCATCGGCATCTAGTGGCCGGACATAAGTTCCTTGGAAGTTGTCGAGGAAAGCCTCTTCCAAGACCTCCCAACTGCCGATGGAGTTCTCAGGCAGGCTATTTAACCAGTGCCGAGCTGGTCCTTTGAGTTTTAATGTGAGGTACTTGATGGCGTGGAGGTCGTCTCCTCGGGCCATGTGGATGTGGAGGATGAAATCTTCTATCCATACTACCGGATCGGTTGTGCCGTCGTATGATTCAATATTGATGGGCTTGAACCCCTTGGGGAATTCATGATCCAGTACTTCATCTGTGAAGAAAAGGGGGTGTGCGGAGCCTCTATATCGGGCCGCATCATGGCGGAGCTCAGATGGAGTTTGTCTGCGGCGTTCGGCCCGAGCGTGGTTAGGTTTGTCACATCCGAATAGGTAGCCGTCGTCGTGCTTCGAGGCACATCCTCAAGATCCGTAAATCGATCTTGTGTGTCCTGCTCTACTGTACAGAGTATGTCGAAGGTCGTTGAGGGAGTCCTGGATTAGGGGGTCCTCGGACAGCCGGACTATATACTTTGGCCGGACTGTTGGACTATGAAGATTCAAGATTGAAGACTTCGCCCCGTGTCTGGGTGGGACTCTCCTTTGCGTGGAAGGCAAGCTTGGCAATTCGGATATGTAGATCTCCTCCCTTGTAACCCACTCTGTGTAACCCTAGCCCCCTCCGGTGTCTATATAAACCGGAGGGTTCAGTCCGTAGGACAACAACAATCATAATCATAGGCTAGCTCCTAGGGTTTAGCCTCTACGATCTCATGGTAGATCAACTCTTGTAATACAAATATCATCAAGATCAATCAAGCAGGAAGTAGGGTATTACCTCCATCGAGAGGGCCCAAACCTGGGTAAACATTGTGTCCCCCGTCTCTTATTACCATCGGCCTTAGACGCACAGTTCGGGACCCCCTACCCGAGATCCGCCGGTTTTGACACTGACATTGGTGCTTTCATTGAGAGTACCACTGTGCCGTCACGGTAAGGCTTGATGGTTCGTCTTGTTTTCAAGGACAACATTACCTCTAGGGGAGACCTGGCTGTAGGCCAAACTCTTCGACTAGGCGGCTTCGTCATGACCGCCCGTTCGGCCGTCGCGCCGACGATGACTTCTCGGGTCATCAAAAACAACCTCCACGTCGGCTCGGGATTCACCGAGCAGATGGATCCAATGGAGCTCTCTTCTTTGCACGAGCTCTTGGATCGCATCGCCGCCTTGGGAGTCGCTACGAACTATGATCGGATCGGGCTTAAACCTGACCAAAGGGAGATTAACTCTCCGCCGGTCACCCATCAGATAGCGGTGGTGGAGGAGCAATGCAGCGATTCTTCCTCTATTTTGAGGACAAACTATGTCCGGATTCCCGAGCTCTCCGAGCCGGATACCCGTCTACGGGAGGACATGGCCCAAGCTTCGAACCTAGAATCGGACAGCAGGCCAGAACTATTGGGCATCGTTCCAGAGCCCGAACTGCCAAGCTCGGAAACTCCTCTGCCCCTGGGTCTCAGATCGGATCAGGGTTTGGACCTAAATCTACCCACCCACCCTCACATAAGTGATCTCTCCCACATTAGACAAGAGCCCCAAGAGACAGTACATCGCTATTGTAACACCCTCGATGCGAACTCGTCTCCCGGCTCTACCCAAACAAGACAAACAAGCAACAACGATACAATCAACCACGTGCAAGATCAAACAAGATGATGCAAAGATGATATGCTATGCGAGATGCGATGCGGGATGCATATGCAAGATATGACAGGAAACGCATGAACCTGGCCTCAACTTGGAAATCCAAGCGTTCCAGTGGAAAGATGAGATGAAATGGCTTGAAAACGATATAAAGAATGCCGGAATCGGAGTTACGGTTTGGAAATGGCAAGCGATTCAAATATGGCACCGGTCTGCGATTTACAGCAAGTGGCCATCTAAATGCAATGAGATGAATATGCTACAGCATGCAAACATGACAACCAAATACATGGCAGGGATGCATTCAAGATGCTTAGCAAAAGTCTAGCACTGAGCTACGAACAAAACATCCATTAACAGGTTCAAACAAGCATGGCAAAAATGCATATGACAAACAGATCTCAGACTTAGTGAAATTAACACTTGTCTGCAATTTCAGATCATATAGCACTCTTCGGAGCAACAAAACTACATGCTACAGGACCTGAACATGGCAAAGTAAGGCATGGCATGGAACTACTCAAAGAGCTTAACAAAAGTCCCTTAGTGACCTTGAGCCAAAAGGGATCAGAAAATACAATTGCAAGCATGTGAACATAGCAAAAACATAATCAGTTTTCTGACTTAGTGAAAACTGACACATGCTGAACCATACCTCAAGTAGGCATGTTAACGAGCTCGATGCACTCACTACGGTGCAAGTCATGAAAAGCTAAGAATACATCCATCAATAAGGCACAAAATGCAAGCTATACATGGCAAGAACAATAGCATAGCATGCACGGATCAACTACAACATCATCGGCAAAATTGCAAACAAGTTGACAATCTGCCCAGATTCACAAAGTAGCAAAAGTAGAGCTCGATTGACTCAAGCTAGGGTGCTCCATAATTGCAAACAAAGACATGGATGGATAGAGCACTACAAGATTAACAAAACATCCTTATAGATCATCCTCAAAAGATGCACGGATCACTAGGAAACAACATGAACATATGGCATCATGAGATAAACAGCTCAAGGACTTAGTGGAATTGCTAAGTCCCTGAAAACAGAATTACCAAGTGCACCACTTGGCAAGCTTGTACTAGTCACCACACACATCACAAAAATACATGGGTTGCACCTCTGGAAAGATATCAAAACCCTTAACAAAACATATGTAGAACTCATGGGCATATCATGCACACATTAATCATGGCAAAAATGACAAAAAGCTAAATGGAGTAGCAGATCTGACAATTAACTCAAGTAGCCCTCTTCTAACAGCATTTCGGGCATCAAGATGAACTCAAATGAAAATGATGCAATGGAATGAAATGATGTACTCTCTGAGGTGAACATTTTCATATGCTATATGCATGAATCAGATCTACGGATGCAAAGTTACGGGGCCGAGAACAGGAGCATATGAATCTGTGATTTCGGGACTTAGACGAAAAAAATCACCCCGAGATCTAGGGTTTGACCCGGCGCGGAAATCCAGGCGGGGTCGGGGCACTGTTCACGGCGGTCGCCGGCCGGCGATGGAGAAGCCGGAGCTGGGGAGGGGCGCCGGCGACGAGGCGCGGGCCTGGAGAGGCGGCGAGCGGCGTGGAGGCGGCGGCCGGTGGCGGCCGGCGAGCGCCAGGCGGCGGGGCGAGCGGCTGCGGCGGCCGGGAGGATGGAGAAGGGCGGTGGCGGCGACGCGCGGGCCGGGGAGGGCCCCGCGCGGGCCTGCAGGCCGACGGCGCGGCGATGTGGACCAGGACGGCGGGCGAGTCACGTCGCGACACGTGGCGGCGGGGGGAGCAGGTCGGACGTGTCCGTCGGTGGCAATTTTGTTCGGCTGTGCGTGGAGACGACGAAGGCTAGGGTTTCGTCCGGATTTGGAATGGGGGAGGTATAAATAGGCATAGAGGGAGCAAGGAGAGTCCAAAACAGGTGCGGTTTTCGGCAATGCGATCATGATCGGACGCTCTAGATGATGGAGTAGGTTTAGGTGGGTTTTGGGCCAAATTGGAGGGGTGTTGGGCTGCAACACACACGAGGCCTTTTCGGTACCTCGGTTAACCGTTGGAGTATCAAACGAAGTCCAAATGATACGAAACTTTACAGGCGGTCTACCGGTAGTAAACCAAGGCCGCTTGGCAAGTCTCGGTCCAATCCGGAAATGTTTAAACCCCACACACGAAAGAAAGCTAGAAATGGCCACCGGAGGAGAACAAAGCGCCGGAATGCAAAACGGACAACGGGGAAAATGCTCGAATGCATGAGATGAACACGTATGCAAATGCAATGCACATGATGACATGATATGAGATGCATGAAAATGATAACAACACCCGGAGACAAAGACCCGAACCCGAGAATATAAATTAACTTAACGCCGGAAACGGCAAGAGTTGGAGTACAAATTGGGAAAGATACATCCGGGGTGTTACAACACTCCACCACTACGAAAGGATCTCGTCCCGAGATCTAGGACTGAAAGAACGCTGGGTACTCAGAACGGAGGTGATCCTCGCGTTCCCAGGTAGCTTCACGGTCGGAATGGTGTGACCACTTGACTTTGAGAAATTTGATTGACTTGTTGCGAGTCTTGCGTTCAGTCTCTTCAAGAATAGCAACTGGGTGCTCACGATAAGAGAGATCTTCTTGGAGCTCAATGTCCTCGAAGTTGATGGTGCGGTCAGGAGTCTTGAAGCACTTTCGAAGCTGAGAGACATGGAACACGTCATGAACATTTGCAAAGTTTGAAGGAAGCTCGAGTTGATAGGCGAGGTCGCCTCTCTTGCTGACAATCTTGAAAGGTCCCACGTATCTGGGGGCAAGCTTCCCTTTGATACTGAAGTGACGAGTACCTTTCATAGGAGAGACACGGAGGTAAACATGATCTCCGATCTCGAAAGCCAAATCACGGTGCTTACTATCATAGTAGCTCTTCTGACGGGATTGGGCTGCTTTGAGGTTATCATGAATGACTTTACACATTTCTTCTGCCTCTGTGATTAAGTCATTACCCAAAAGCTGACGTTCACCGGTTTCAGACCAGTTGAGAGGGGTACGGCACTTCCTGCCATACAGAATTTCAAATGGGGCCTTGCCCGAACTTGCTTGAAAACTGTTGTTGTAGGAGAATTCAGCATAAGGAAGACAATCCTCCCACTTCATGCGGAAGGAGATCACACAAGCCCTGAGCATATCTTCAAGAATCTGGTTGACACGCTCGACTTGACCGCTAGTTTGAGGATGGAAAGCTGTGCTGAAGCGGATGTTGGTGCCCATGGCCTTCTGAAAAGAATCCCAAAACTTGGAGGTAAAGATGCTGCCACGGTCTGAAGAGATCACTTGTGGAATACCGTGCATAGAGACAATCTGAGAGGTATAGAGTTCCGCCAATTGAGCTGCAGTGATCGACTCTTTGATAGGCAGAAAGTGATCCACTTTGGTGAGTTTGTCGATGACAACGAATATAGCATCATTGCCACGCTTGGACTTTGGAAACCCAGTCACGAAGTCCATTTCAATGTGGTCAAACTTCCATTCTGGAATGGCAAGAGGTTGGAGGAGACCTGCTAGCCTTTGGTGTTCTGCCTTCACTCTTCTGCAGACATCACATTCATTCACGAATTGAGCGATCTCGCGCTTCATTCGAGTCCACCAATAAGCTTGCTTGAGGTCCTGATACATCTTCGTGCTCCCAGGGTGGATGGAGAGGAGAGAATTGTGAGCCTCGTTCATGATCACTTTACGGAGGTCACCTTTGGGTACAACAATACGATCCTCGAAGAAGAGAGTGTCCTTGTCATCAAGGCGGTAGCACTTGTACTTGGGTTGACTCTTGGCAATCCCAATCTTCACCTTTTTCACCATAGCATCAAGAAGCTGGGCTTGGCGAATCTGGTCTTCCAAGGTAGGAGACACTTGAAGGTTGGCGAGGAAACCTTGAGGAACAACTTGCAGATTAAGTTTGCGGAAAGCTTCACAAAGCTCGGGTTGATAAGGCTTGAGAATCAGACTAGTGCAGTAAGCTTTTCTACTCAGTGCGTCAGCAATCACATTGGCCTTGCCTGGAGTATACTCGATACTCGGATTATACTCTTGAATCATTTCGACCCATCAAGGTTGCCTGAGGTTGAGATTAGGCTGAGTGAAGATGTACTTGAGACTCTTGTGATCAGTGAAAATGTCCACTTTTCTTCCCAATAGAAGATGTCTCCAAGTCAAAAGAGCATGCACAACTGCCGCCAACTCAAGATCATGAGTGGGGTAGTTCTTCTCATTAGGCTTCAACTGGCGAGATGTATAAGCAACAACTTTTTTCTCTTGCATCAATACTGCTCCAAGACCTTGGAGAGAGGCATCACAAAAGACCTCATACGGCTTGGATTCATCAGGCGGAGTCAGCACTGGAGCAGTGATCAATTTCTCTTTCAAAGTGCTGAAAGCAATGTCACACTCCGGAGACCAAACGTACTTGACGTGCTTCTGGAGAAGATTTGAGAGAGGCTTCGCGATCTTAGAAAAGTTTTCAACGAATCTTCGGCAGTAGCTTGCGAGACCGAGGAAGCTACGTAGTTGCTTCACGTTCTGAGGAGGTTCCCAATTCACAATTGCAGACACCTTCTTAGGATTCACGACAATGCCCTTTGCGGAGATGATATGACCAAGATAAAGAACCTCATCAAGCCAAATTTCACACTTGGAGAACTTGGCGTAGAACTGATGTTCCCTGAACTTATCGAGAACCAAACGCAAGTGCTTGGCATGATCTTCCTTGTTCTTCGAGAAAACCAGAATGTCGTCGAGATAGACCAAAACAAAGTCATTGGGGTAGGCGTTGAAGATGAAGTTCATCATGCGAGAGAACGTCAGAGGAGCGTTGACGAGGCCAAAAGACATGACAGTGTATTCGTATGAACCAAAGCTTGTCCTGAACGCCGTCTTGGGAATATCTTGCTCACGGATTCGAATCTGATGATAACCCATACGGAGATCAAGCTTGGAGAATACTCGGGCACCTTTGAGTTGTTCGAACAGCTCATTGATGTTAGGAAGTGGGTATTTTTTCTTGATGGTTTTCTTGTTCACTGGACGGTAATCAACACAAAGTCGGCCCGTTCCATCCTTCTTCTTCACAAAAAGAACACCACAACCCCACGGAGAAGAACTAGGCCGGACGAGACCCATTTTCTCTTGAATATCGAGTTGCTTCTTCAGCTCCTTCAACTCTTCAGGTCCGAGCTTGTAAGGACGTTTGCACACAGGTTCCATGCCAGGCTCAAGATCAATAACGAATTCAACTGGCCGGTGCGGAGGCATTCCTGGAAGCTCTTCTGGAAAGACGTCTTGATATTCGCAAACGACTGGAATTTGAGAGATGGCATCCAATTCACCCTTTTCATTGAGAGAAAACAGACGGATGGTATCATCATGAGCAGCAAAGACAATTACATCCTCAGATGAATGAGTCAATTGAATCTGCCTGGCTGCACAATCAAGCTGAGCCTTGTGCTTAGAAAGCCAATCCATCCCGAGAATAAGATCAATATCTGAGTTACCAAGAACCACCGGAGAAGAGAGAAACTTGTAATCACCCAACGTGATAGTAACATCTGGGGCAATAGCGCTTGCATTCATGAATTTACCCGGAGAAACAACAGATAACTGTCTAGGCAAATCTTGTAAAGGCAACTCATGCTTAGAAACAAATGGCCTCGAGATGAAACAATGCAATGCACCCGTGTCAAAAAGAACTTTTGCAGAGATATCATTAACAGGAAGGTTACCCATAATCACATCTGACGAGTCCTCTGCCTGAGCTGCATTCATCAAATTGACCTTGGCGTGCTTGGGGTTATGCTTGACCACAGCTGTACTTGCCGATCTGACAGGAGGAGGAGGAGGAAGACGCCTCTGGTTGAAACACTTGTTGGCATAGTGACCCTTCTATTGGCACTTGTTGCACGTGACCTCTGAAAGCGGACGGTGGTACGGAGCACTCGATCTTGGAGGTTGAGACGAAGTCTTGTTCTGAAAGCCAGGGTTGGGTGGGTGGGAAGAACCACTGCCACCTTTGCTCTTCTGCTGATACGGCTGACGGAACAGAGGAGGGGGAAGCCAATACTTCTGCTGCTTGGCCACTTGAGTAGAGGAAGAAGGAGTAACATCTCTGACTCGCTTCTTGGAAGCATCACACCTCAACTGAGCAGCCTCTTGCTTCAGTGCCATGTTGTAGAACTCATCGTATCTCAAGGGCTCAAAGAGAACAAGAGCGAGCTGAATTTCTTCTCTGAGACCACCCCTGAACTGGTATATCATGCTCTTCTCATCAGGGACGTCCTACTTGGCAAAGCGGGTGAGCTTCTGGAACAACTTGTTGTAGTCATAGACAGACAAAGAGCCTTGCTTCAGGTTGCGGAATTCCTCACGCTTGCTTTCAACCATGCTCTGGGGAATATGATGAGCTCGGAAATCTCGACGGAAATCATCCCAAGTGATAACACGTCCACCTCTTGAATCCTTGTACTGCTGGAACCATTCTGCAGCTTGATCTTTGAGTTGGAAGGAAGAGAACTTGACAAAGTCCTTAGGCCTGACGTTACTGCACTCGAAATGCTTGCACAGATCCACAAGCCAATCGTCAGCATCAGTTGCCTCAACACAATTGCTGAAAGTCTTTGGCCCGTTAGCAAGGAACTGGTTGAGTGTAGCAAAGTGATTCTGATTGTTGCCTTGATTCCCTTGGTTGCCTTGATTGCGCTCTTGAAGAATTTGCATGATCAACTGTGTGTTTGCATTGGTTGCGGCCATCACAGCTTGCCATGCCTCCGAAGGAGGTGGAGGTGGTGGCGGATCAGGATTCGTAGTCGTGCGCGTTGGAGGAGCCATCCTGAAGAGGTTGACATCCATGAGCACATCGATAGACAAATATTGAAGCTGAATCCAACGGAATGAAAATTGCAACATATAGTCTTCACATCCGAACAAAATGAACGAATGCATTCCTCTTGAAATGGTCACATATCCATAAATTGAGAAGCTACGTAGAATTAAGGTAGAGAAATAAATCAACAAGGTACGGATCAAGAACGAATAATCAGTAAGAAATCCCAATCTCAAACCAATATCCGTGGAAGAAGAACTAGAGCTACAAGAATTCCCACCTATGAAACTCCCGAACCTTTCCGGTTATGCAATCAGGTGTTGGGGATACAGGGGAAGCATAATATCTCACCCAAACTAGCAAATCCTACATCCAGCTGTATCCATCCTTCAACACATAACCAAGAAAAACTTCGGAAACCATCTACCTCAACCTTCGAAAAGCATCCGTTATACAAGTTATGGCGATACTCCCGAACTCCCGCCCCAGTACTGGGTGGCGTCGAGGTTATCTCACCAACGAACTGCATAAAAGAGATTTTCGATGTCGGCGTACTAAACTCAGGTATTCCAAAACTACAACGATAAAATTATGATGACAACACCTCAGAGCTCAACTCCCCGGGACACTTCCACTAAACCCCTGACAGGAGGCACCAAGACAATGTTCTCATCATAAAACCATCGGAACGATTCCAAGATACCCGCGTGATCCTAAAAAAATTTTAGTGAAATTTGAGAAGAGAAGAGTCAAAACTCTACGTCAGGATGCCTTACCAGAGTGATGAGGAGACTACGAAGTAAAAAGAATTCCTAAAATCTCCGATATATAATTCCTAAATGACTCAAAACATTTTTCTAGACACAACTCGGCCGCTAATAACGATCAAGCAATGGGGCTCCTAAGGTCGGGGAAGGCTCTGATTACCAACTTGTAACACCCTCGATGCGAACTCGTCTCCTGGCTCTACCCAAACAAGTAAAACAAGCAACAAGGATACAATCAACCACGTGCAAGATCAAACAAGATGATGCAAAGATGGTATGCTATGCGAGATGCGATGCGGGATGCATATGCAAGATATGACAGGAAACACATGAACCTGGCCTCAACTTGGAAATCCAAGCGTGCCACTGGAAAGATGAGATGAAATCTCTTGAAAACGATATAAAGAACGCCGGAATCGGAGTTACGGTTTGGAAATGGCAAGCGATTCAAATATGGCACCGGTCTGCGATTTACAGCAAGTGGCCATCTAAATGCAATGAGATGAATATGCTACAGCATGCAAACATGACAACCAAATACATGGTAGGGATGCATTCAAGATGCTTAACAAAAGTCTAGCACTGAGCTACGAACAAAACATCCATTAACAGGTTCAAACAAGCATGGCAAAAATGCATATGACAAACAGATCTCAGACTTAGTGAAATTAACACTTGTCTGGAATTTCAGATTAGATAGCACTCTTCGGAGCAACAAAACTACATACTACAAGACCTGAACATGGCAAAGTAAGGCATGGCATGGAGCTACTCAAAGAGCTTAACAAAAGTCCCTTAGTGACCTTGAGCCAAAAGGGATCAGAAAATACAATTGCAAGCATGTGAACATAGCAAAAACATAATCAGTTTTCTGACTTAGTGAAAACTGACACATGCTGAACCATATCTCAAGTAGGCATGTTTACGAGCTCGATGCACTCACTATGGTGCAAGTCATGAAAAGCTAAGAATACATCCATCAATAAGGCACAAAATACAAGCTATACATGGCAAGAACAATAGCATAGCATGCACGGATCAACTACAACATCATCGGCAAAATTGCAAACAAGTTGACAATCTGCCCAGATTCACAAAGTAGCAAAAGTAGAGCTCGATTGACTCAAGCTAGGGTGCTCCATAATTGCAAACAAAGACATGGATGGATAGAGCACTACAAGATTAACAAAACATCCTTATAGATCATCCTCAAAAGATGCACGGATCACTAGGAAACAACATGAACATATGGCATCATGAGATAAACAGCTCAAGGACTTAGTGGAATTGCTAAGTCCCTGAAAACAGAATTACCAAGTGCACCACTTGGCAAGCTTGTACTAGTCACCACACACATCACAAAAATACATGGGTTGCACCTCTGGAAAGATGACAAAACCCTTAACAAAACATATGTAGAACTCATGGGCATATCATGCACACATTAATCATGGCAAAAATGACAAAAAGCTAAATGGAGTAGCAGATCTGACAATTAACTCAAGTAGCCCTCTTCTAACAGCATTTCGGGCATCAAGATGAACTCAAATGAAAATGATGCAATGGAATGAAATGATGTACTCTCTGAGATGAACATTTTGATCTGCTATATGCATGAATCGGAGCTACGGATGCAAAGTTACGGGGCCGAGAACAGGAGCATATGGATCTGTGATTTCGGGACTTAGACGAAAAAAATCACCCCGAGATCTAGGGTTTGACCCGGCGCGGAAATCGAGGCGGGGTCGGGGCACTGTTCACCGGCGGTCGCCGGCCGGCGATGGAGAAGCCGGAGCTGGGGAGGGGCGCCGGCGACGAGGCGCGGGCCCGGAGAGGTGGCGAGCAGCGTGGAGGCGGCGGCCGGCGGCGGCCGGCGTCGGCGGGCGGCGAGCGCCAGGCGGCGGGGCGAGCGGCTGCGGCGGCCGGGAGGATGGAGAAGGGCGGCGGCGGCGACGCGCGGGCCGGGGAGGGCCCCGCGCGGGCCTGCGGGCCGACGGCGCGGCGATGTGGACCAGGACGGCGGGCGAGTCGCGTTGCGACACGTGGCGGCGGGGGGAGCAGGTCGGACGTGTCCGTCGGTGGCAATTTTGTCCGGCGGTGCGTGGAGACGACGAAGGCTAGGGTTTCGTCCGGATTTGGAATGGGGGAGGTATAAATAGGCATAGAGGGAGCAAGGAGAGTCCAAAAGAGGTGCAGTTTTCGGCAATGCGATCATGATCGGACGCTCTAGATGATGGAGCAGGTTTAGGTGGGTTTTGGGCCAAATTGGAGGGGTGTTGGGCTGCAACACACACGAGGCCTTTTCGGTACCTCGGTTAACCGTTGGAGTATCAAACGAAGTCCAAATGATACGAAACTTTACAGGCGGTCTACCGGTAGTAAACCAAGGCCGCTTGGCAAGTCTCGGTCCAATCCAGAAATGTTTAAACCCCACACACGAAAGAAAGCTAGAAATGGCCACCGGAGGAGAACAAAGCGCCGGAATGCAAAACGGACAACGGGGAAAATGCTCAAATGCATGAGATGAACACGTATGCAAATGCAATGCACACGATGACATGATATGAGATGCACGACAACGATAACAACACCCGGAGACAAAGACCCGAACCCAATAATATAAATTAACTTAACGCCGGAAACGGCAAGAGTTGGAGTACAAATTGGGAAAGATACATCCGGGGTGTTACAGCTATTGGGCCAAATTCCTCGCCTTGTAATGAGTAAGGTCAAGGACTGTCGCGAGGAAGACGCAATTTCATTCTTTTGCAAAAATTGCACGGACAAGGGAATCCTCAACGCCATAAGTCACCGTGACATAGTACACTTCACTGACTTGGCGGCCATAGTACAGAAGTATTGTGTGATGGAAAGCACTTGGAAAACCCAAACAAAATTTTGGGATCCTCCGGCTCTCACTAAACCCTCCGTCCGAACTAAAAGGGTGTACTCTCGTAAGTCACCTGATCCAATTACAAAGAAACCAAAGCCCATGACAGGGCATGGAACCGTATTGGAGGGATGGCTCAATGGACCCTGCAAAATCCATAGTACACCGGATACCATGCCAACACATAGCCTTAGAGCATGTTGGATACTCCGGGAGGTGGCCAAAAGCGGCGAGGATCTCCTCGTCAAAAATACCACAGAGCACTATCCCGTGGAAAATAACAATACAACATTGACAATATTCGAGACCTTCGCCTCAAATAATAGGCGCAAGCAAGCACTCCGCAGCCTCGCCGAAGTCTGCCACGTGGCAACAATAAATCCATGGAACGATACGGCTATAACCTTCAATGCCAATGACGAACCTCAAATCCGAACAGCCCGAGCACCAGCCGCTTTGGTCCTTAGTCCAATTGTGGATGGCTTCCGGCTTACTAAAGTGGTCATGGACGGTGGCGGCGGATTAAATCTCATCTACGAGGAGACTCTTAGCAAAATGGAAATAGACAAGAGCCGCATTGAGCAAAGCAGCACGACCTTCAGAGGAATCATCCCTAGTCGGGAGGCACGATGTGTGGGGAAAATCACACTAGATGTGGTATTCGGCACACCGGAGAATTATAGGTCCGAAGAAATCACATTCCAAGTGGCCCCGTTTAGTAGCGGATACCTCTCCCTTTTAGGGAGGGAGGCATTCACGATCTTCCAAGCTATACCCCATTACGGGTACATGAAGCTCAAGACGCCTGGGCCCAATGGAATCATCACTCTCGCTAGTGATCCGGACATAGCACTCCGTGCCAAAAATAAAACTGCCGCACTGGCCCTCGAGGCGTTTTTCGAAGCCCTTGCAGCCGAAGAACTAACTGCGGTGCGCTCCATAGTGGATAGGGACGACGTGATACTCGACAAAAGACCCAAGTCCACCTCTTTTAAACCAGCAGACGAAATAGTCAAATTCCAGGTCCACCCAACGGACCCTATAAAAACAGCATCCATCGGGGCACAACTGAACCCCACAACAGACGCCACACTGCAGGAGTTCTTGCGTGAGAATTGGGACATCTTCACTTGGCATCCTTCAAACATGCCAGGAATCCCATGCAGGCTGGCCGAGCATAGCCTAAACATTCTAAAGGGATTCAAGCCGGTCAAGTAGACTCTTCGGCGTTTCTCAGAGCCTAAGCGACAAGCCATGGGAGAAGAGCTAGCCAAGTTACTCGAGGCCAGATTCATTGGAGAAATAAAACACCCGGACTGGCTAGCAAACCTGGTGATGGTACCAAAGAAGGACAAATCCTGGCGCCTATGTGTCGATTTCAAGGACCTTAACAAGGCTTTCCCCAAGGATCCCTTCCCCCTCCCCCGCATCGATCAAATTGTCGACGCTACCACAGGACACGACTCATTGTGTTTCCTCGACGCATACTCCGGATACCATCAAATCAAGATGGCGGAGTCCGATCAAGCCGCAACGGCATTCATCACTCCATACGGCCCCTTTTGTTTTAACACCATGCCTTTCGGGCTCAAAAACACCGGTGCAACATATCAACGCATGATTCAGACATGCCTGGAAACACAAATCGGCAAAACAGTGGAGGCATATGTAGACGATGTGGTCATTAAAACCAGACACGTCGAATCCTTAATAGACGACTTGAGGCTTACGTTCGACAATCTCCGAACATATGACATCAAGCTCAATCCGGAAAAATGCGTTTTCGGCGTGCCCTCCGGAAAGCTCTTGGGCTTCATCGTTTCCAATAGAGGAATTGAAGCAAATCCGGCTAAAATCTGAGATCTGTCATAGTTGGCTATCCCAATAGACCTCAAGCAAATCCAGAAATTAACCGGATGCGTGGCTGCCTTAAGCCGCTTTATCTCCCGATTGGGAGAAAAGGCATTACCTCTTTATCGCCTTCTTCGGTGCACTGAACACTTCGAGTGGATGGATGCGGCCACGGCCGGATTGGAAGAAATAAAAGCTCTCTCGGCCAGCAACCCAAGGCCCCGCCAAATATCGGCGAACCAATGCTGTTATATATAGCGGCAACACACCAGGTTGTAAGCGCAATGCTCGTCGTCGAACGAGAGACGGACGGGCATAAGTTCCCGCTTCAAAAGCCGGTATACTATGTATCCACTGTCCTCACTCCATGCAAATCACGGTACCCACATTATCAAAAGATAGCATACGCGCTCTTCATGGCATCCCGAAAACTATGACACTACTTTCAAGAGTGTTCAATTACGGTGGCCTCTGAAGTACCACTCAACGACATAATAAATAACCACGATGCCACGGGCCAGATTGCTAAATGGGCTATTGAGCTCCTCTCATTCGACATAACATACAAACCACGGCGAGCCATTAAGTCGCAAGTACTGGCTGATTTCATCGTCGAATGGACAGAAGCCGAACTCCCTAAAGAGTATGGCGCGTACTCCAATTGGATCATGCACTTCGACGGCTCTAAGATGCTGTCCGGTCTGGGGGCGGGCGTCGTCCTGACATCCCCCATCGGAGATACAGTCCAATACGTACTCCAAATATTATACACTGACTCCAACAATGCAGCAGAATATGAGGCCCTGTTGCATGGTCTCCGGATGGCAGTCTCCATGGGCATTCAACGCCTAGAAGTGCGTGGGGATTCGAACCTCGCAATATCTCAAATAAATGGAGACTTTCACGCCAAGGACCAAAAAATGGTGACTTACCGCAACGTCATCCTCAAAATGTCAGCTCGGTTCGAGGGGCTCGAATTCCACCATGTGGTATGAGACAACAATCAAGTGGCGGATATCCTCGCCCGCATCGGTGCTAAGTGCGACCCTGTCCCACCTAATATCTTCTTGGAAAGGTTGTTTAAGCCATCCGTGGTATGGGAGGGGGAGACCGGCAACAACAATCCGGATCCGGCCACAACGCTAGATCCAGAACACTCTGACGTAATCGGAGGCTCCGCCACCGAAATAACACCTTCGGCCCACGTGATTATGGTTGTCATCACCCTGTGGACAGAACCCTTATTGTCTTACCTAAGTAGGCAAGAACTCCCTGAGGACCCAAACGAGGCACGTTGCATTGTGCGGCGGTCTAAAGCCTACAAGGTCCACGAGGGGGAGCTTTATAAAAAAGTGCTACCATAGTACTTCGGAGGTGCATCTCCGAAGAGGAAGGACGGCAACTTTTGGCAAAAATTCATGCTGGACTCGGCGGCCATCACGCCGCAGCTCGGGCCCTTGTAAGCAAGGCCTTCCGTACAGGTTTCTACTGGCCGACAACCCGAGAAGACGCACAGGACCTCGTCCAACATTGCGTCGGTTGCCAGCTTTTTGCAAACCAAAGCCATATGCCACCTACCGCTCTCCAAACAATCCCCATTACTTGTCCCTTTGCGGTCTGGGGGCTTGATATGGTCGGACCCCTTAAAGGAGGAAGCCATAAGAAAAATTACCTATTGGTAATGGTGGATAAATTCACCAAATGGATAGAAGCCAAACCAGTTAAAACGGCCGAGTCCGGACCAGTGACAGACTTCATATCCGGGGTTGTACACCGTTATGGTGTCCCCCATAGCATCATCACCGATAACGGCTCGAACTTTACAGCTGACGAGGTAAAAACTTGGTGCCGCAACATGGTCATTAAGCTCGATTATGCCTCCGTCTATCACCCCCAAACAAACGGTCAAGTCGAACAAGCAAATGGTCTTATTATGAGCGGCATTAAACCCAGATTAGTGCGATCCCTGAAGGAATCAGATACGCACTGGGTTGAGGAGCTTGACTCTGTACTATGGGGGCTGCAGACCACGCCGAATCACACTACTGGATACACACCGTTTTTATGGTGTACGGCGTAGAGTTGTACTGCCCTGCGACATCATTCATGAATCACCTCGAGTGCGCATGTACGAAGAGAAAGAAGCCGAGCTTGATCGGCACGACAGTTTAGATGCCCTGGAGGAGGAGCGTGACGTTGCAAAAGCCTGCTCCGCATTCTATCAGCAACAGGCTCGACGGTATCAACGCAGAGAAGTACGGGCCAAAACTTATAACATTGGCGAACTCGTTCTACGCCTACCAGAGAGGAAAAAGGACAAGCTCAAGCCCAAATGGGAAGGTCCCTTCGTCATTGAAAAAGTTCTAACCGGTGGAGCGTACCGTCTGCGGGATGCATCGGACAATCGACTCGAGCCAAACGCACGGAACGCGGCCAGACTCCGAAGGTTCTACGCCTAGTGCCGGACTCTGTGCTCGTCTCCTTACCTCCGCCTTTTTTATATATATCCGCTATATGTCTTTCTTTCTTTCTTTCTTCCCTTTTTCTTCACGGCCTTAAAAGGTTAAAATGTGTCTTGACTACACAATCTTGACGCGCCATGCATGCTCATTATACCTGGGGGCTTCTTATACAAAAGCTCAATATAATTATGTTCCGGGCTCTATGCCCCTACACATGTGTTACTTTTCCACATGTACCTTTTCTTCGCCATTATATGCATCGATATGACTTCAGTTTTGGCCAAGCTGGGTTGCCTGGCTCTTGTGTTTATGCCCTACATTCCCGTTAATTCGGCTAGGGCACAAGGGGAGCACCTCTGCGATTGTTACTGCCGGGTCAGCCGGATGTGTACCTGAAACTGGGTGAAGCCGAAAGCTAGCGTTCTTAAGGGAATATTCGGTCGGTGAACAAAAGATGACTTCTATTTATTGCAATACATGCCCCCAGATGTTTATATCCTGTGTCTCTTTTTGCAGTTTGGACATGCACATTAATGCATGCGTACCCAGGGAAAGGAACCCTTAACGGAACTATTCTCCCTGGAAGATGTTTCTTACTATCCATGTAATATAACATAGCTAGTTGGGTACTTGTCTGTTCAAGCACTTATGACCCCTACACCTGGTTTCCACGCGTACCCCGGTTTTTACATAACTGAGTGGGTATTCGCATACACTCCGGACTGTCGAGTCCGGAGGTCGAAGCGAAAAGGTCCGCCATGACAAATGATTTACAATCCGGCTAGGGACAATATATGTCACTTGAAGTAGACAGTCACTTAGACTGACTAAATTATTCTTCTATACCATCCAACAGGTTGTCTAGCCTACAATCCTGTTGGGAATACTTTGCGGCTAATTCTACCAGGTCATACACCAGACTAACGGGGATCTCTTTCCCATCAGACCCCACAGGTCCGACCTTGGTCATGTGGTTCGGGTCAGCCTTGGTATATCGCGTCTTCACCATGGCCCAGGCTTCCCTTGCACCTTGTCGGCAGGCAGATATCTTCCATAATCGGAAGCGCCGCCGCGCTCCCTTGAGCATCTCTACAAGCTCCCCCATGCCTCCTGGTAGGGAGACGGATGGCCACAAGGCCTAGGCAATGCCCTGCATCACCTGCCAAACTTGTTCGTACAGTTGTGAGAGCTCTGGGAGAAGATCGCCCGCAGACCCAGGCATCTCCTCTCCGGGACGACCCGTCAGCATACCTACAGATATAACTCTGTTAGCCAGTTTCTTCGCCGAACTCTATAAAAGTTCGTTCAAGCACTTACTAAAAATGCCGCGTCGAAGCTCCTTATTCTCCTTTACAGAGTCAGCTAGCTGGGCCCGAACATCTTTCAGCTCAACACCCAGCCGGGTATTGGCATCTTGGAGATCATTTTTCTCCTGCCTAACCCGCGTAAGAACACGCTCGCCAGCCTCTAGTTGTCGTTGAGCATGTTGCCCATCCCCTCGCACGACCTTCGGATTCACTCCGGGAACATTTGCAGAATCTATTGTTAGATTTGCATGCATGCCGAATACTAACTGGTACATGCCATTTCATTCTTTTCGATCAGAACAAGTGTTACCAGATGGGGCCTTCTCGGACTCCTTCATTTCGGCAACTGCGGCCCGAAGCTGGGCTCTGCACTCCTCTAGCTCTTGAGACAACTGGGTATTCTTCTCCGCAAGAACCTACACATATAATGATCCTTAAATCAGTTGTGCCAACTGTTTCAAGTCTCAGGAGCTACTGATATACATAGTTATCTGATTTTCTTACCCATATATCCTTTACATACTGGTCCATGGCTCTGGCAAGACCATTTTGAGCGGCTCGGATGTACGCGTCTCCCGAGTTGAAGGCATCGAACGCCTCTTCGAAGAAACCAGGGTCGCGGAGTACGGCCCGACGACGCATGTGATTCATGGCACTCTCCACTTCGGAATTCGTAGCGGACAGCCTATCCGCATTCTCTGTAGGAGGAACATCCGGTGTTGTCCCCACATTAGCATCTGCCCCTAAGACCGGCTCTGGAGTCCGGCTGGTGGAGGCGTGGCCGGCAGGCTCTTCGGACACGGTCCGGCAAGCGTTTTTTCTGCCAGGAACCATGGACGTTATTATATTTTAAAGACGATAACCACGGAGCAGGGTTCTTTTTCATACCTCTGCGACGGTGTCTTAGTCCTGACCGCCTTCCTTTTAAGCCTACCCGGCTTCGGTGGCCCTCGTTGGTGAGTCACCGCGGGTTCGGCATGGAGTCCCGAGGGCCTTCCCTGTAAGACACCATATGCGTGCGGTGGGTGAAGTGCAAAAAAGGGATCCTTCTTGGAAGTTGGGACTCTGGTTTTACTTACATGCGATGCGGGGAGCGGGCCAGGATAATCGGCTATGATGGCCACCAAGGCACCGTCGCAGCTTAACTAATAGAAAGTCATGTCGGTAAGCTCCACAAATATGTCCGGATCTTCTTCGAGTCCGGGGTCGAGGGCCCGGTCAGGGTCCTCTGGCTGTGGAGACGGGCTGTGGACCTCCCTCACAGCTTTTTGCAGTTCCTGCTATGAAATAGCAAGGTAAATATTTATGACGAAGAATGCGGGAAGGTCTGGAGTAAAAAGTAGCAGCTCACCCAGTTTGGGGGGATGTACATGGAGAATCCATCCCGTGGCTTAATGCGGATGAACTCCTCTTCCTCTCCTTTGTATAAATCGGACAGTATTTTCGCTAGAGCAGCAGCGGAGTCCGGACCTTTGCGGCCACAGTGGGTGGCATCGTCTTCTCCATCGAAGTGCCACATGGGTTTCCCCCGATATTGAAGTGGCAGCACCCTCGCATTATACATACTGACATAACCTCGATTATTGTCAGTCCTGATTTGGCCAGCGTTTTTATCCTGCCCATCAGGTAAAGGACCTCTCTGTTATCTTCCTCCTGGGGGCTCCGAGGGCGCTAGCTATGGCGTTTCTTCAAAGGGGCATTATTAAACTCAGGGAGGCCCATCCGAATAGGGTCCGGAAGGGGAACATCCTCCATATAAAACCACTCCGAAGGCCAGTCTTCGAATGTCTTCTTCGGAGTACCGGACGGGTATCCAGTCCCGGCGATGCGCCATATTTCGGCTCCGCCCACTTGATATGTTGACCCCTCCTGTGTACAGGGTACGAGGTAGAATAGGATCTTCCATAGCTCGAAATGAGCTTCGCAGCCCAGAAACAGCGCGCAAAGGGCGACGTAGCCGGCGATGTGTAATATGGAGGCGGGAGTAAAGTTAGGCAGCTGGAGGCCGTAGATCTCCAGGAGCCCGTGGAGGAACGGATGGATTGGAAATCCGAGTCCCCTCAATAAGTAAGGGACAAGGCATACCCGTTCCCCCATGGATGGGTTGGGAAAGCTCTCCGCTTGCTCCCCGCCGTTATAAGTGGCTAGTCCGGCTCGGACGGGGACCATATACGCGGGAGGGAGAAACCCCTGGGTCTGTAACTCTACTAATTGGCTGTGGGGGACAGAACACTTCTCCCAATTGCCTGGCTTAGTGCCACGGGAGCAAGAGGAGGAGTTGCGATGCACGGCCATTATGGGATGGACTTTTCTGGGTGCACTCCGATGGATACTCGCTGTGGGAGGATGGTGCGATCTGGATCTGAGGATCCCCGACTCTTTAAATAGACGATCTACTAACATGGTTAGGGTGGTAAATGTAAAAATGCCCCGACTTCTCGCATTCGCTCGACACGTGGGAGATAGCCATTATTAAAGCACATAAGCCAAGGAGTGGAACATTCATGGGAAGCCGGACAGTACTCATTACAACAGGTACTCAGGATTTGGAGAAGAACCCGCCTTGCAATGCCGAAGACAATCTGCGCACGGGATTCATCGTCATTGAAGCCTGGTTCATGGGCTACTGAGGGAGTCCTGGATTAGGGCGTCCTCGGACAGCCGGACTATATACTTTGGCTGGACTGTTGGACTATGAAGATACAAGATTGAAGACTTCATCCCGTGTCCGGGTGGGACTCTCCTTTGCGTGGAAGGCAAGCTTGGCAATTCGGATATGTAGATCTCCTCCCTTGTAACTGACTCTGTGTAACCCTAGCCCCCTCCGATGTCTATATAAACCGGAGGGTTTAGACCGTAGGACAACAACAATCATAATCATAGGCTAGCTCCTAGGGTTTAGCCTCTACGATCTCGTGGTTGATCAACTCTTGTAATACTCATATCATCAAGATCAATCAAGCAGGAAGTAGGGTATTACGTCCATCAAGAGGGCCCGAACCAGGGTAAACATTGTGTCCCCCGCCTCCTGTTACCATCAGCCTTAGACGCATAGTTCGGGGCCCACTACCCGAGATCCACCGGTTTTCACACTGCAGTCGTACATATGACTCCGGACTCTTCCGTCCCTATTTTGGTGGGGTGGTGGGGCGTTCTGCTGTTCGGCCCGAGTTGCTGCTTTATCCCGACCGCGGGGTGGCCGTTCAGCCGTCCTGTCCCGACCACGTGGTGGTCGGTCCGTACTACGCGAGGGAGATATGTGCTCCGGCGCATCCTCATCGAATTGAGGTAGCAGTCTGCGTTTCGGATAGCTCTTGGCTGGGCGGTTGAGGCCGTGTTCCTCGACTGTCAGGACGTCGGTCCATCTGTCGACGAGCAGGTCTTGTTCAGCTTGAAGCTGCTGTTGTTTCTTTTTCAGTCTCCTTGTCGTGGCTATGAGCTGAAGATTAAAGCACTCCTGCTCGAGAGGATCCTCAGGCATGGTGAAATCTTCGTTGCCAAGGCTTGTCTCCTCCTTGGAGGGTGGACGGTAACTATCATCCTCCGGATCATCTTCTATGGTCTGTTCGTCAGGGTTGTCTTGCCTGCTGTCGTGTTCCTATTCGGATGTAGCCCCGACAGGGTCTTTATTGTTTTCGGTGTCGCCCGGAGTAGTATTTTCTCAGGTGCCAGTGTTTCCATACTTTGAGCGGCGGGGCTTGGGGCGGCGTTTGGGCCGCCGGCGCTTGGACTGTGTCTCGGAGGTTTTATTCGCATCTGGTTCTTCTTTGTCGTCGCCAAATCCTTTAGGTGTATCGACCATGTACACGTCATACGAAGAGGTGGCCGTCCAACGTCCAGTGAATGGCAGGTCTTGGCCTTGCTCCTTGTCGGCATCGTCGTCCATACCGTCGATGTCTTCAGAGCCATAGTCAAGCACGTCGGTTAAGTCATCGACGGTGGCTATGAAGTGGGTGGCGGGTGGGAAGCAAAATTCCTCATCATCCGTCTCTAGCTCGAACCGGACATAGTTTGGCTGGGAGTCCTTCTCCAAGGACATATTCTTTAAAGATTTTAGCACGTCACCCAAAGGCGAGTGCTGGAAAACGTCAGCGGCGCTGAACTCAAAGATCGATAACTAATCTAGCTCGGTGTCCGCGGGCGTACACAGTTTGGAACTTATAGCTGGAGACGAGTTTGAAGTTCCATTAAAGCGAATATTGCAGGGCGTCGAGTCCATGTGCGGCTCCAATGCCGCGAACTCTGAGGCCTCGGATGGCTCGATCTGCCTCGGCTCTAAGGTCGTTGCAGCCGCAAGAACCATCTCCTCTGTGTGATCCGATGACATATTTAAGTCACGTTCATCGGGATGGGGGAGCGATCGCCGCGGGCTCAAATCCCTCGAAGATTAGGTTTCCACGGATGTCCGTGGCATAGTTCAAGCTATCGAATCTGACCTGATGGCCAGGGGTGTAGCTATCGATCTGCTCCAGATGGCCAAGCGAGTTGGTCTGCAGCACGGAGCCGCTGAATAGGAAGATCTGTCCGGGGGGAAGATTCTTGTCTGGACAACGTCATTATTGATGATTGAAGGGGCCATCGAACCCTTTGTCAACGGCACAGTGGAACTCTCAATAAAAGCACCAATGTTGGTGTCAAAACCGGCGGATCTCGGGTAGGGGGTCCCGAACTGTGCGTCTAAGATCGATGGTAATAGGAGTCAGGGGACACAATGTTTACCCAGGTTTGGGCCCTCTCTATGGAGGTAATACCCTATGGCCTACTTGATTGATATTGATGAATATGGGTGTTAGAAGAGTGGATCTACCACGAGATCATAATGGCTAAACCCTAGAAGCCTAGCCTATGAATATGGTAATGAGTATATATGTCGTCCTTTATGGACTATCCCTCCGGTTTATATAGACATCGAGGGGATCTAGGGTTTACATGGAGTCGGTTACATAAGAAGGAATCTTCGGTCGCCAAGCTTGCCTTCCATGCCAAGTAGAGTCCAATCCGGACACAGTGCAGTGTTTGGCCTTCATGTCTTCACAGCCCATCAGCCCGGCATGTGGATAACAGGCCGGACGCCCGAGGACCCCTTAGTCCAGGACTCCCTCACCCCCCATCCTCACCACACACACAATCCTCTCTCTCCGCTTGCATCCTCGACGCCGCTCTCAGTCCTCAAAGCCGTCAGTGTATGAGGTTGCCACCAAAGTGCCCCATCAGAGGGAGTGGCGACGTCGGGGCTTCTAAAGCACCAGAGCATGGCGTGGATATGGATACAGAGGTTGCCGTCACCGCCGGCGAGTTATCGCTGCACCCTGATGTCGTCGATGGTGTCGAGCTTCCACAGTCGGAGGCGGAGTTCCACACCGACTCTGGTGACGACCCCTGTGAGGACTCCGATGACCACTCCGGCGACGACTCCGACGACCACTCCGGCGACGACTCCGACGACGACGGACAGCTGGTTAGTCATCTATACCCATGAGGGAATCCTGAGGGAGCTTTATGCGGGAATGCATAACATGTGTATTAGGACCTGGAACGGCGGCTATCGATGCCCATTTTGCAACCACAAGCTTCATGATGCGTATCTAAGTGTTCTGGCACATGCCAGAGGACGGGCCGTTGGCTCCTTCAAGCAGAAGTATTCTCGCAGGGTGGCGCATGGCGCGTACGCCGAGTACCTGGAGAAGCTTCAGGATCGTGCTAGCATGTGAGATGAGATGTGGGATCGAACTATGCACGCTTGAGTATGCTTAATGACGGTTGAACTATATATGTACTTATGGTTAAAGTATGCTTGTGTACATGTACGCTTATTATCTATGTCTGAGTATGTTTAATCTATGTTTACTTATGTCTAACCGTGGGATATGGATGCAATCAGTTCGGTTCATGGAATCTACCTCCATCTTGGTTTATTGGTTCCCTTTGTAATTCGTGTTAAATTTTGACCAAAGGTTTAACTGACAAAATGTTAGTGCAAGTCAGCAAAAATTATATCGTTGGATGTTTATTTGAGCATAGTGTTCAATGATATAATTTTTAGTGACATGCATAATCATTTCTTTGTTAAATGTTTGGTAAAAATTACAAAGGGGACCAATAAACCAGGACGGAGGTAGTACGTCAATCACACACAGTTCCCAAAATTGGAATCATGTGCAATTACTTTGATTTTGCCTATTGCGTCAATCACACACGGTTGGCTCTAGCAAACCGTCGCCTCCAGAATTCTTTATGGGACAGAAAACCCTCACCACCCATTTCAAAAAATAAAAAATAAAACCCTCACCATTCCCATGTCACAAAAACCCTCACCCCGCCCGTCACCCCCTCCGGTCCCCATTCACACCTGCACAAGCTCCTCCGCGTCTATGCATGGCACCGCCTATCGCAGCGGTAATCACTTAGCTCGATGCCTGCCGCCGCCGCCAGGCTGCCGGCAAAGCCCACTGCACTTCACCACTTCCGCTTGCCGCCGCGTATCGCCATCAACTTTCTTGACGCTGCTCGCGGTCGACCCAACTCTGCTCGGTTGGGGAATCTGACGTACTGAGGGTTCTTTCTCATGGACAACAAGGTAACTAATTTAATGAGGTATTATCTCATCTCTTATCCTAGTTCATCTGCCTCCTTTAATCACCGGGCCGAAATCACCGTGAATTCATTTTTATTTGAGATGATTTGAGGGTTTTCTTCCGTTCATAGAGTGTACAGTGCATGGACACATCAGGACCTTGCGGCCTCCGCCAAACATTCCATCTCACCGTACCAGATGACTTGAGGATGCGCGTGGGATGTTCAATCTCACCCTAAATCGGCTGGCATGGCCTACTTTCCTGAACATATTCTAAATATTACTACATTTGGATAAAAGGAGGTGCCACATGCACCATATACGTCAAAGGGGATTTTCCCCTCTTCTTATATTAGGCAAATTAAAGATGTATTGTTCTTTCGATTACTCTCATATTTCCATGACATCATGTTTACCCTATCTGTTTAATTATAAATTTTGTCCTTCGATTTCGACTGCTGGACAATTCTTTCAATTTGGGCCCATATTTGCATGTTACCATATTTTCTTTAACAATCCTACCATTTCTGCAGTGCGTCCCTTGCTATGCAACAGAATCTATAGTGCACAATCTTTCCCTTTACATAAATCAAGACTGCAGGGATGTCATACTGCACACAAACCATAGATTTACAATCGTTGCTACTGTAAGACTTGATGAACATGGTGACTCCTATTTTGGCACTGGCTTTTGGAAAGAAAATTCTATGTTTTATGAACTGAAAGCTGACATTATAATTGCACTGCACATAAAAAGGCCTGGTCATGAGATATATGGTAACTTCCCCGACGAAGTAAGTATTCTTTTCAACTATCTGCATTTTGACTTACCCAGCAATATCAAATGAATTGTGTAGTATTTAAGCAACCAACTGTTATTCCCTTTTCTTACTATATTCCTACCTAATAACTTCTAGTTACCAATACACTTTTCTATTGCCATGTTTTAACTAAATATTCCCTGTACTCCCATTTCTATCAAAAAGCGCCGCTGACAAGGAGACTCCGAAGGTGTAGAATGGGGCTGCCAACAAGCAGAGGCAGGGTGACCTAGAATCGCAAGCGACTCCAACAGGCCTAGACTTCATCACGAGCCTCCCCGATGATATGTTGACAGTCATCATCTCCCTCCTCCCAATCAAATATGGGGAGCGGACAACCGTCCTTTCCCGGCGGTGGCGCCCCCTATGGAACTCCAGCCCTCTCGACCTCATCGACACCCACGAGCTCTGCCATGGCTATCGCAAAAGCTTGGATGTGTTCTCCAAGATCCTCAGCAGTCACCTTGGCCCAACCAGAGCCCTTAGAATGGGCAAGTTCCATTCCAACGGCAAGGACCGAGCCAATCTTGATGACTGGTTCTGATCCCCCACCCTAGATTAGCTCAAGGAGCTCACTTTTGATGATGGGCATATGCAGTCGTTGCCAATGTCCGCACTCCGCCTTGCGCCCACGCTGTGCGTCGCCAAGTTCAGGAACTACCACTGGTACGTGTCGGTCCTAAACAAAAGGTTTTTAACCCCTTTCCGCGATGGCATTTGGAACTGTCACCAAGTGAGTGTGGGCGATAGGGGGGTCCTTCCCACACGACCGAGAAATTGTCGGAGATAGGGAGCCTTGATGCATACAGTTGTCACTATATAACTGTTTCCGATATCTCGAATATCCCAAACGCTTCATCCTTGCTACTCGTTTGTGCTCGCATTGCCATCGCAGTCGTAGTTTTTTGGTTTTACCTAAAACCAGGCAGATTCTAGGCACGGGAGCTTTCCAGGCAGATTCTAGGAAGATTCCAGGCACGGGAGATTTACGATGCCTGGCACATCACAAAGAGTTCATGACTATAAACCGTGTACAATAGGTATACAATCACACACATTTAGTTTTCCCGCACCGTATGTGATAGTGTCTGACATCACACACGCTTTGCAAACGGCAACTATGTGCATGCATGCACATGTTTCCTCTCTGTGAACTATCTCGGATTATGGTGTATATCGCAAACGTTTGTGTTTGACCAACCGTGTATGCCGTAATGACCTACACAATGTAATTTCTCCCTAATTTAATTGCTGCTATTTAAAATTGTACCTAATTTAAACTTGAAAGTAAGCTATAGCTTTATTCATATCCATCAGGTTCAAAGAACCAATGCATTATTCGATTCACAAGTACATATGTCTAAGAATTACAGAAGCACCAAATAAAGAATGATGTACCATGGTTCTATACTTGTACTATTACAGATGGTAAAGAAAGAGGCGACAGACATTCCAGTTGCTGAACAAGGTGAAGCAGAATGGCCCTATTGTGCTCTCCTGGATGCAGAAGGCATGCAGGACTCTAGTCCAACCCCTTGTGATGGTCGGCCGCCAATCATGTAGTTTGAGAGGTAATCTTGAGTAAACTGCTTCAGGATTCACTGCAAAAGAAAAAAGATTCAGATATTGTCATCTAACACTACTCATTACAAGCAGTAAAAAGAAGGCTACAGGGTTCTTACTTGCCATCCTGCAGTTCACTGTTGTCTTGCATAAAGTGTAAACAAATAGTACGATTGACATCTTTTGACCCATTTTAGTAACAATCTTTATCAATTTCCTCACTTGATGATGGTTCATGAATATCTCATTGCCCCATACGCAGAAAGGGTCGAAGTGTGGATCTTTGGCAATGATATATGTACCTAAAAGCACCAAGTTAATATTAGAAGCTAAACAACAATTGAAAAACGATGTAGTACAACACTCCATCCATCCCATTATATAAGATTTTATTACATGTATATCTAGACATCATCAAAACATTAAGGTAACACTCTTCCTTGTTGCTATGTAGCCTGGGATTGCATATTTAGTCATTCAGTATAATGCATGTTGCTAAACAACAATTGAAAAACGAAAAGGCATGTTAACTGCAATATTCGTAACAGCAACCAAATATTGTAATTCATAGTGGTATTGTTGAAACTGTTATTGGTGAAATTGAACTGCATGGCAAATAGTTGCACATATAGAGCATCACATTGTGAAGAACTGAAATAAACAAGTCATAAGGATATCTCTAGGCGATCCTTAAAAAGTTAAAGGACTAAAACCCTTAGTGGATATATATACTCTAGCAATTTTTGGCCTTTTCTAGTCGATCCCCTAAACTTAAGGTTGTAAACTTCAATTTGATCAAGTTCAAAGCAGGTTCAACCGAAAGTAGCATGCATTCAAACATAAACATAGATAGTTTTGCATAACCGAACATAAAACATAAATTTACTTTCACTTTTACTTGTTTCCTTTTCCGGTCTCAATCCCACAGGCACCATCTGGTGGTCTGATAATCAGTCCTCTTGAAGGATAAACACACCAAGACGGCGAGAAACGCAGACATATGGGGACTTTTTAGGTGATTCCATTAATGATAACTTTCCTGTTTCTCAGGACCCACATGCAGCTCTCCCTTGCTTTCGTCATGTCAAATAGCCTGTTGCTTATCGCACTACCTGTATCAATGCACTTTGACGTACTAATTAAATTACAATGAGAGCAGTTTGCGGCTGGAGTTGCAGGACTCCAGCTTTTACATTCGTACCTTTTCTGTTTTCTTTTTTTCTAGCTCCCCTGTGGATAATTCTATCAGGTAGCGCCTGTACACTTTGGTACGCTTGATGTTTTCGAGGGGCTTCATAGCACCCCACATTATGGCAACAAAAGTCCGAACACTTTTTATAAGTACAGTTTGGCACCCCGAATTTAGCATTATATGCATTGGCTCCGAATCATGTCTTTGGTCAATAGTTGAGTTGCCCGGCTCCTGTGCTTGCTACCTTACGTTCCGCTACATTGGCTAAGGTAGTAAAGGGAGAACTACTGCGATTGTGCCTTGGTTTATCCAAAGGAGCACCTTAGTATAGAAAGCCGAAAACTGATTGTCATGATGCGGAGAGAGCCGGTCAGCTGTTCGGAGGTTGCAAATCGTTGGAGATTTATTCCGCATTACGCGAAGGATTGGTACTTCCCGATCAGATGCTTATAGCACTCTAGTTCGGATACTAGGGGTTGCGCCCGTGTTTTTATTGTCGCACTCCTATGGCTAAGTGAGGGCGTTACAGCTGCATAGTCTGGTTGTCTGGTTCGTTGCGCTAAACAACTCCTTCAAGGACCATCTAATTGGATCAACATTGTTTAGATTCCATCCCAAACAATCCTGTACTACCTACGTGGGGGCAGAAGCCGACGACTAGTTAACCCTCAGATTTCATACAACACGACCGCACAGGAAGTAAAAATTTAAAAACACAACGAAGCATTATATTGAATAAACAATTTGTTTTATTCAAGGAAGATGGAGTTTGAGTACATTCATTCAAATATGGTGTCCTTCGCACAATGATCCGCAACAATGCATGACCCCTCTAAAATATCGCTGAAGTATCGCTCAGGTGTGCGGTGCTCCTTGCCCTCCGGCGCCCCCCCGGTCGCTAACTTGATAGCGTCCAGCTTCGCCCACCAGACCTTGCAATAAGAGAAGGCCAGACGTGCGCCCTCGATGCACACGGACCGCTTGATGACATCCAAACGAGGACGGGGATCCACCAGCTTCTTCACGAGGCCGAAGTAGCTGCTGGGAATAGCTTCGGCTGGCCACAGACGGACTATCATATCCTTCATGGCCAGTTCGGCCACCTTGTGCAGCTCGACCAGCTGTTTCAGCTGATCGCTGAAGGGCACCGGATGTCCTGGCAAGCAATATTGCGACCAGAACAGCTTCTCCGTAGAGCTCCCTTCTTCGGCTCAGAAGAACTCCGTAGCATCGGTCACACTGCGTGGCAGATCAGCAAAGGCCCCAGGAGAACTCTGAATCCGGGTTAGTAAAAGAAATTTCCTCTTCGCACTCCTGCTTTGCATATTGAATGCCTTACCCGCCGCTATCTTCCTGGCCTCCTAGATCTCATGGAGGGCGTTATGGGCTTCAATCCGGGCCACTTCCGCACTCTCACGAGCCTCGACAAGTTCGGCCTCTTGAGCCGACACATTGTGCTTCAAGGTCTCTCACTTCCTCACCACATCATGGAGCTCCTGTTGGACTTCATTGACCCAGGCCTTGAGCCTTTTACGGGCGGCCTGCGCCTTGACAGCCTTCCCCTCGGCTTTGACCAGGGCCGCTTTCAGGGCCTCGACCTCAGTCGTCGCCTCTGTTCACATTATGGTATTTCGGTAATTGCATATCATTTTCCCTTCTTCGAATCCATGATACGTTATTACTTACCTTGTTTTTCTTGGAGCTGCCTCTTCACCTGGCCCAGCTCCTCCTCGGCCTCCGCCAATTTCTGCTTTAGTCCATAGACTTCGGCAGTATGTGAGGCCGTGGCCAACAGCGACGCCTGCACATACATTTCAGATAGATTTAGTTAGTTTCCTGCAATAGGAGATTGATCCTCTGTCCGATTTTTCTTTTCGAACACCGGATAGTGTCTCAGGGGCTACTGTCTATATTTGAGGATTTTCTCCTTTTTTGCGTTGCTTACCTCAAAACCTGTTAATAGGATACTGCAGGCTTTGGTTAGTCCACTCTTGCTGGACTGAACCCTTTCAATTATCGTGCCCATAAGGACACGGTGCTCATCCACAATGGAAGCACCTTGCAGCGCTTCCACCAGATTATCCGGTGCCCCTGGTTGGACAGGGGTCACCGCGGGAACTAACACCCCCTTCTTTCGAAGGAGGTCGCCTGCCGGATTCCGAAGCAGCCTCGGTCTCCAGAATTGAGTCCGGCTGAGGGTCGAACTGAGTTCGGCCCTCCCCACCAGCCTCCATGGGGATTGATTCCCCTTGGTGTCCGGCGACGGAATTTTTGCCTTCTGGCGCCTCCTGTGTCTCTCCCCTGCCTGGAACAGTCCTTTGGGACAGCACCTCTGCATCATCCTTGGCCTTGGGGGAGTGAGCAGCTGGCGGCGAATCGCTGGCCATCGTCTTCGAATCTAGTGAGCCTCCTGACGGGGACCGCGGGGAGCTGTTGTGGGTCGGACTACAATAACATAATCAATCATGTTAAGACAATAAGGGGGAGACACTTTATGGGCGGATATAAGTCTTATCACTTACGATGCGGCCCGAGGCTTAGTGCGGGGGCGTCTCTCCGGACTGTTGTCGACGTCCCATGCGGAGTTATCCACGAGGGAGCCCTTCCCCTTCTTGGGCGCCTCCGCCTCCAAAGTTGTGGAGGCCGCCGTCTTCTTCTTTCCCCCATCAGGGGAGAGTCGCTTTCCTCCTCCTCTCATCCTTGTCATCTTCGGTGGCAGGGAAACGGGTCTTGTCTTCGGACGTCACGTCCAAAGTGCCCTTGCGGCGGGGGCCACTCCGGACCCCCTTAGCCTTTCTTGTGGCCTTCTTTTCTGGTGCCTTGTAAGGCACCGGCTCCAGCATCTTTGCTAAGCGCGGGATGACTGGTTCTTCGGGCAGGGCAGCCGAACACCGGATCTGCTTCGCCTTCTTCAACCAGTACTGAAAAAGCAATGATAATAATAGCTCAGATATCACCCTTGAAACAAGCAAGTAGGGGATGTGTTGAAAATAATATATACCTCATTGGGGAGGTAATATATGTCATGACCATGGTCTGAATCTGTGGCCGGCCGTATCTCGTTGCCCTTGAAAAGCAAATTCCAGGCATCTTTGTGAGCTGTTTCGAAGAGCCACTCCAAGGTGTGGTGCTTTTTCGGGTTGAAATCCCATAGAGGGCAGCTTCGGCTCTGGCAGGGGAGGATCCGGCGCACCAGCATCACCTAGATTACGTCGACAAGCTTGATGTCCCTATCGATCATGCTTTGAATGCGCGTTTGCAGCGCGATCAGCCCGTTTGACGAACACCAGTTCGGGCTCTTCTCGACCCAGGATGTGAGTCGCACGGGAGCGCCGGAGTTGAATACGGCAGTCGCGGCCCAGGTGGCACTGCGGGGTTTAGTGATGTAGAACCATTGTTTCTGCCATTCCTTGACAGACTCCACGAATGTGCCTTTTGGCAAGAGACAATGGTGAGCTTGCTCACCATGGAGCCCCCGCACTCTCGTGTTGTCCATCCACCACCTTGGGCTTCACGTTAAAGGTTTTGAGCCACAGCCCGAAGTGGGGTTGGATGCGGAGGAAGGCCTCGCACACGACGATGAACGCCGAGATATTGAGGAAGGAGTTCGGGGATAGATCGTGGAAGTCTATCCCATAGTAGAATATTATCCCGCGAATGTAAGGGTGGAGTGGAAACCCTAGCCCGCGGAGGAAATGGGGGAGGAACACTACCCTCTCGTCGGGCTTCGGCGTAGGAATGATTTGACCTTGGGCTGGAAGACGGTGGGCGATTTCCTTCGCGAGGTACCCGGCCGCTCGAAGCTCGGCGGTGTCCTCCTCCTTGACGGAGGAAGCCATCCACTTGCCTTGACCTCCGGATCCAGACATGGTTGAGTGCTTTCTCGAGTGGGAAACAGATGAGAACTTGGGTGCTGGAGCTCAAGAGTGGAAAGGCAGGAAGATGGTGTGGGGGAAGAAGGAGGAGTCTTATCTCCTTATAAGGGCAGTGAATATTGAACGCCACCCAACTCGCCTCAAAATTCGCCTGCTCCTGAGGGCTGTGTAAATGACACGGTTGGGTTACCCACGCCCGTATTGATGAGAATCCCGCAATAAGGGGACACGATCTCTGCTTTGACAAGACGTGCCAATGGCAACCGCGTCTCGAAACATGGAGCGGCAGGCAAAAAAGGTTCGAAATTATGATCGCATGGACGTGATGTCATGTTATAAAAGTTGTCAGCAGATTGGACTTGTGTATTATTATATTCTCTCTTCGATTGTGTGTGGTGTGTGTTATAGGTCCGGACACGATCAATTCTTCCAAAGACTATTTTGGAGTTTGGAAGGAGGAACCCGCCTTGCAATGCCAAAGACAGCACTACGCGCCGGATACCTTGTCATTGAAGCCAGGTTAAGGGCTACTGAGGGAGTCCTGGACTAAGGGGTCCTCGGGCGTCCGGCCTGTTAGCCATGGGCCGGACTGATGGGCTATGAAGATACGGAGACCGAAGACTGCACCCGTGTCCGGATAGGACTCTCCTTGGCATGGAAGGCAACCTTGGCGACTGGATATGTAGATTCCTTTCTCTGTAACCGACCTTGTGTAACCCTAGATCATCCCGGTGTCTATATAAATCGGAGGACTTCGTCCAGATAGGAGACTCATTATCATAACCATACGAGCTAGACCTCTAGGGTTTAGCCATTACGATCTCGATGTAGATCAACTCTTGTAATACTCATATTCATCAATATCAATCAAGCAGGATGTAGGGTATTACCTCCATAGGGAGGGCCCGAACCTGCGTAAACACCGTCTCCCTTGTCTCATGTTACCATCGACCTTAGATGCACAGTTCGGGACCCCCTACCCGAGATCCACCGGTTTTGACACCGACATTGGTGCTTTCATTGACAGTTCCACTGTGCTGTCGCCAAAAGATTTGATGGCCCCTACAATCGTCCATAATGCGCTGGCCAAGGAGAAATTTTCCCCCTGGACAGATCTTCGTGTTCGGCGGCTTCGCACTGCGGGCCAATTCGTTTGGCCATATGGAGCAGATCGAAAACTATGCCCCTGGCCATCTGGTCAGATTCGGAAGCTTGAACTACATTGTGGACATCCGTGGAGACTTGATATTTGCCGGATTCGAGACCGCGGTAGCCGCTCCCGGTCACCCCGATGATCATGACCTAAATCTATCGTCAGGCCACATCTAGGAGATTGCTCCTGTAACTGCTCTCGCCCAAGATCTGGAGCAAGATGTGCCACCCAAGGACAGGAGGATCAGCCCCACCACGGAGGCCACAGATTCCACGGCGTTGGAGCCGCATATAGACTCAACCTCTCACGACGTCCTTGTCGGCGGAACTCCGGACTCGTCTCCGGCTGTTAGTTCCAAACTACGTGAGCCCGCGGACGCCGAGCTTGATCATTTATCGATCTTCGAATTCAGCGCCACAGACATCTTCCAGCACTCGCCTTTGGGCAATGTGCTAAACTCGTTAAAAAACCTGTCCTTGATAGAGGACTCACAGCCGAACTATATCCCGCTCAAACTAGGGGCTGACAGTGGAGGATTTTGCTTCCCACCCGCCACCCACTTCATTGCCATGGTCGAGGATTTGACCAACGAACTTGACTATGACTCTGAGGACATCGACGGAATGGAGGACGATGCCGGAGAAGAAGAGGTCCAGAACCCGCCGTTCACCGGACGCTGGACGGCCACTTCCTCGTATGATGTATACATGGTGGATGCACCAAAAGAAAACAGCGGGAATGACAAGGAAGATCCAGCTGAGGATAATCCTTCTGAAATACAATCCAAACACCGGCGTCAATGGCGCCGCTCGAAGCTAGTCACGCCGCAGTAAAGACAGCAGTACCAGCACAGGAGAAGACAACACTCCAGAAGGTGCCGAAGACAATGAAGACCCCGTCGATACAGATAATGAACAAGATGAACGGGAAGGCGGGCAGGTTAGCCCCAGTAAACAGGCCACACACGAAGATTCGGAGGACGATAACTACCTTCCGCTCTCCGAGGACGAGGTGAGCCTCGGCACCGAGGATTTCATCGTGCATGAGGAACCTCTTGAGCAGGAGCGCTTCAAGCGCCAGCTAATTGCCACTGCAGGGAGCCTGAAAAAGAAGCAGCAGAAGCTTCAAGCTGACCAAGATCTGCTCAATGATAAATGGACCGATGTCCTAGCAACCGAAGAGTACGGCCTCAAGTGCCCAACCAAAAGCTACCCAAAGCGCAAATTGCTACCTCAGTTTGACGAGGAGGCGCCAAACTACATACTTCTGATAACCCACAAGTATAGGGGATCGCAACAATTTTCGATAAGTAAGAGTGTCGAACCAAACGAGGAGCTAAAGGCAGAACAAATATTCCCTCAAGTTCTATCGACCACCAATACAACTCTACGCACGCTTGATGTTCGCTTTACATAGAACAAGTATGAAACTAGAAGTACTTTGTAGGTGTTGTTGGATAGGTTTGCAAGATAATAAAGAGCACGTAAATAAAAGGTAGGGGCTGTTGTAAGTAAAGAAGCAATAAAGTAAATATAGCGAGTGTGGAAAAGTTGTGGTAGGAGTTGCGAAATTGCCCCTAAGCAATTGACTACTTTACTAGACTGATAGCAAGTTTCATGTGGGAGAGGCCACTGCTAGCATGTCATCCCTTACTTGGAATTCTATGCACTTATGATTGGAACTATTAGCAAGCATCTGCAACTACTAACGTTCATTAAGGTAAAACCCAACCATAGCATTAAGATATATTGGTCCTCCTTCAATCCCGTATGCATCAATTTCTATGCTAGGTTGAAGCTTTTGTCACTATTGCCCTCCAATACATAGTCCTATCAACATACAACTAACGCTATGGTGTGATCCACGCGCGCTCTCATATGATGGGCACCAAATGAAATCAACATAACCACAAGCAAATTAAATCAATCATAGCAATTCATCAACCACCGATAGGACAACAAAAATCTACTCAGACATCATAGGATGGCAACACATTGGATAATAATATGAAGCATAAAGCACCATGTTCAAGTAGAGGGTACATCGGGTTGCGGGAGAGTGGACCGATGTAGATAGAGGGGGGAAGGTGATGGAGGTGTTGGTGAAGATGGTGGAGGTGTTGGAGTAGATCGCGGTGATGATGATGATGGCCACAGCAGCGTTCCGACGCCACTAGAAGAGAAGGGGAGAGGGGGGGCCTTCGTCTTATTCTTCCTTGACCTCCTCCCTAGATGGGAGAAGGGTTTCCCCTCTGGTCCTTGGCCTCCATGGAGGTGGAGGGGCGAGAGCCCCTTCGAGATTGGATCTGTCTCTTTGTCTCTCTCTGTTTCTGCGTTCTCAGATTCTACCCTTTCACCGTTTCTTATATTCCCGGAGATCCATAACTCCGATTGGGCTGAAATTTTAACACGATCTCTATCCAGATATTAGCTTTCTTGCGGCGAAAGAAGGGCACCAACCGTCTTACGGGGTGGCCACGAGGGTCAGGGGAGCGCCTGCCCCCTGGGGCGCGCCCCCTGCCTCGTGGCTCCCTCGGGCACCGTCTCGCGTCGATTTTTCTTCCCAAAAAATCTCCGTCCGTTTTTATCCCATTTGGACTCCGTTTGATATGGATATTCTGCGAAACAAAAAACATGCAACAAACAGGAATTGGCACTGGGCACTGGATCAATATGTTAGTCCCAAAAATAGTATAAAAATTTGCCAAAAGTATATGAAAGTTGTAGAATATTTGCATGGAACAATCAAAAATTATAGATACGACAGAGATGTATCAACCTCCATCGTACAATGCGGCTGACCGACCACCACGTGGTCGAGACAAAACGACAATTCATGTCGAACACCAGCCAGCCCCGCCTCAGCGCCCAGGCAGAGGTAAATTAGCCCATGGGCATACATATGACCTCCGGCAAACCCTGAACAATAAACAAGGAAACACTAGATCAATCTACGGATCGCGAGGGCGTTCCTCGACACGCGACAATGGCCACCTATTCGGACGTGACAAACTTAGTCACGCGCGGGCCAAAAATCGTAGACGGACTCCATCAGAGCTACATCGCGATACGCCCCGATATAGAGGCGCCGCACACCCTCATTGCTTCACTAATGAGGTCCTGGATCATGAATTACCAGAAGGGTTCAAACCTGTGAATATATAATCGTACAATGGAACCACGGACCCCACGGTGTGGATCGAAGACTTCATTCTGCACATTCATATGGCCTGCGGCGATGACCTCCACGCCATCAAGTACCCCCCTTTAAAAATCAAGGGACCAGCTCGGCACTGGCTCAACAGTCTGCCTGCAAATTCCATTGGCAGCTGGGAGGACTTGGAATAGGCCTTCCTCGATAACTTCCAAGGTACATATGTTCGACCTCCAGACGCTGATGACTTAGGCATATAGTTCAACAGCCCAGAAGTCCACCAGGAAATTCTGGACTAGGTTCTTAACTAAAAAGAACCAAATCGTCAATTGTCCGGATGCCGAAGCCCTAGCAGCCTTCAAACATAGCATCCGCGACGAATGGCTCGCTCGCCACCTCGGCCAAGAAAAGCTAAAATCCATGGCAGCCCTCACGACACTCATGACCCGCTTTTGTGCGGGCGGGGACAGTTGGTTGGCCCATAGCAAAAACAATGCAAGCGACGCCAGCACCCCTGAAGCTAAAACTAGCAAAGACAAGTCTCGACGCAACGGATACAAGCGCCGAAACAACAGTGATAACACCAAGGACATGATAGTCAATGCCGGATTCAGGGGCTCTAAGTCCAATCAGCGGAAGAAGTCGTTCAAAAAGAACAATTCAGACCAATCTAGCTTGGACTGCATACTTGATCGTCCCTGCCAGATTCATGGCACCCCAGATGTCACACCCTAGCTAGTCATGCATTAGAGTGTTGCATCATGTTTACTCTTTCATCAGAAACTTGAAATGGGGATCTGTGAAACCCTCAGAATCATTTTGAAAATGACCCAAATAAAAATTTCTCCAAAAGGGTCCAAGAAAATGCTCATGTTGCTCTCTGAAAATATTGGACAGAGATAAAAATCAAACCAATATTTTTAAGAGCTCATAGGTATTTATTTTGGGCATTTGGAATTAATGCATAAATATTTGCATTGGAAATATATTAATTATATATATTAATATATGTCCAAATATTATGCCAATTATAAAGGAGCTCTGGAATAATATATTTAGCTCCTGCAAAAATTGGCATAAGTTAAATAAATGATTTAATATATTATTTAAATCAAAACAAATGTCAGAAATTAGAAAACAGAAAAATAAATAACAGGAGGAGCTTACCTGGGCTCCTCCCTGTGC
>NC_057800.1:196248277-196382116 GCF_018294505.1 Triticum aestivum | reverse complement strand
CCCCCGCCAGCGCGACGCCGCGACGCTTCTTCTCGGTGCCGCCCCGATCCCCTGGCCTTATCCCCCCTCTCTCCCGTGCTGCTCCCTCTCTCTCTCTCACGGCCGAACACCACCATCGCCGCCGTTCGCCATAGCAGTCGTCTCCGGCCACCCCTCGCTTCCCCGACTAGCCCAGAGGCTCCGCCGGGACCCCCTCTTCCTCCCCACCGCTCCACGGGTCTCCGGAAGCCCTGCATCGCCGCCTACGTCGCCGTTCCCCTCCTCGGCCACCGGAGGTCATCGCCGTCGATTCGCTGCACTCCGGCCGTCCCCGAGCCCGCTAACCATCCCTACAGCTCCGCGGTGAGCCACCGATTCGATTCCCCCTTGCCCCGTCGTCCCTAGCCTTCTGTAGCTGCCGCCCCCTTGAGCTCCGAAGCTCGACGCCGCCAGCAACGTCGCCGTCGTGGCCACGGTCACCATAGCGCCCAACCGAGCACACCATCGTGCTCCACACCTCACTAGGAGCACGCAGCACGCACCAACGTCTCCCCAAACGCCCTGCAACGCCGATTCCGACCGCACCCGAACTCCGGCCGCCGCTCACGAGCTCGCCGCCGTCGACTCCGGCCACCCCAGGCCCAGCCATGGCCACCGTTCGACGCGCCATCGAGCTAGCTATCCAACGCACCTAGCCGCACGCCGTTTGGAGCACCACAGAGGAAACCCGAGGCCCCTGTACGCCGCGGACCTCGCCGGCAACTAACCGCCGGCGGGTTTGACTTGTCCGACCTGGGGTTTGACCCCCCCAAGGTCACTGACGCGTGGGTCCCATCGGCCAGGTGGTCAGTTAGTGCTAATTACTGTTAGTCAACCCCCCCTGACACTGACAGTGGGCCCCAGCGCCACTAATCCCTAATTAGGATTAATTTAATCCTGTTAAACCCCCCCTGTCACTGACGTGTGGCCCCCACACGTCAGGTTTGACCCCAGCCAGCCGCAGTTGACCACTGACGTCATGCTGACGTCATGCTGGCGCAATAATTATATTTCTGGATTTAAATTAAATCAGGAAATTCCAGAATATTATTTAAACTTCAAAAATTCATAACTTTTATTCTGTAACTCCAAATTGGACAAATTATATATGAAAAATGATCAGAAAAATCCAATCTATCCATCTGTACTATTTTCATGCATGATCAAACAAGTTAAATTGATGTTTTAAGCAGAACAAGGAAAAGCACTTTAAAAGGCCATGTTTGAGTTTGAAATTTGAATCTTTGATTCAAATTTGTTCAAACCCTTCTGGCTTTAGTTGCATTAGCCCAACACATTCATATTGCCATGTTTCATGCATGCATCATATTGTTGCACATTGTTTGGTGATGGTTGTGTATCGATGTCCTTTGCGACAGATTCTGCCTCCGAGGAGTACCGTGATTACCCTAACGAAGAACCGTATCAGTGCATCGAACCATCAGGCAAGCAACCAACCATTTGATCATATCGATACAATCCCATGTTCTCGCTCCTGCTCTCTTTTACTGCATTAAGACAACGCGTCTCAAACTGCTGTGTGCTACGGTAGTTGAACCCATTTCCTCTGCATGACCTGTCATTGCCACAGTAACTAGATGAAACCCACTAGCATGTGTAGGAGTTGATTGAGCCATATGTATGTGTTGTTCCTACCTTGCTATGCCTGCTATGCTTAGAGTCGTGTCAGGTCTGGTTCATCTGGGTGATGGGCTAGAGTGAAATGATTATGTCGGTAATGAGAGGGGTGTGGTGAACACGATTTGGTAAAGGTATCGATGAGAGGCCATGTAGGAGTACATGGTGGGTTGTTTCATTGAAGCCGACCTTAAGCACTGAGATCTGTATGTGTGATTTAAGAATCAGCTACTACCATGCATTGGGCCCGAAACCAATGGACCCTCTCGGCTTCTTATTCACCCTAGTTCTCCGTCCAGGAGTTGCAAGTAGTTTCTGGTGTTTGTAGCCTACTGGAGGCCGTGGACAGCACTGACCGTAGGGGTGGGTTGTGATGCGGTAGGTACGTGGCCGGGTGTACCGAATACCCGTTAGGTATCTCGGGAACCCTGTTCACATCGTTCGGGGCCGTATGGGAAACCTCGGCCGGACTCCCTGCGGATGGAACCTGAATAGGCGATAAACCTGGACTGGAGGCTTAGGTGATTAGGTAGGTCGTGGCCGACACCCACGTTGGGCTTCCGCTTGAAGGTTGCCGAGTACATGTCGTGTAAACGACGGTAAGTGGTGAGAGCGTGTATGAAGAAGTACACCCCTGCAGGGTTAACATGATCTATTCGAATAGCCGCGTCCGCGGTAAAGGACTACTTGGTTGCCTATACAGTTCATAGACAAGTAAATGGAAACTACTAAAAGCCTCAAGATAAGTGTGAGTGTCGAGGATGGCTCTTCCGTAGGAAGACGGAGGTGGATCCTCGGTAGTGTATTGAAGTGGTGAGTAGTGGACTCGTGTGCGCAAAACCATTTCAAGTTGGAGTATCGTAGGATAGTCTAGCCAAGAGTCAAAGCTGGCTTGCTGCAATAACTCCACCAACCCTTCTTGATAATATGCATGTACGTAGGATCTGATGTAAGTCTTGCTGAGTACCTTTGTACTCATGTTGCTATAATCTACATTTTTACAGAAGACGCTGCAACCCCTTCTGATGGGTTCTATGTAGACGTTGACATCAACGAGTAGGCTAAAGACCCAGGTGGTGACCCTGAGCTTGTGAAGGACCTTGTAGTATAGCTAGGCTTTCCAAGCCTCTTTTATTTTACTAGTTGTCTGTACTCAGACAAGTTACTTCCGCTGCTGGTTTGTATGACTGTATGACTTGTATGTTGGGTCGTGAGACCCGTACCTTTGTGTATGTTATGTATGGCTCCCTGAGCCTTAAATAAAGTACTTGTGTCGTAGAGTCATGTTGTGATGCTTCGTTGTATTTGCACATATCGAGCATATTGTGTGTATGATTGAAATGCTTGGTATGTGTGGGATCTGACTATCTAGTTGTTTATCTTTAGTAGCCTCTCTTACCGGGAAATGTCTCCTAGTGTTACCGCTGAGCCATGGTAGCTTGCTACTGCTCTGGAACACTTAGGCTGGCCGGCATGTGTCCTTCTTCGTTCCTGTGTCTGTCCCTTCGGGGAAATGTCACGCTTTGAGTACCGGAGTCCTGTTAGCCTGCTACAGCCCGGTTTACCGGAGTCCTGCTAGCCCAGTGCTACAGCCCGGACCCACTTGCTGATGACCGACCCGTTCGAAGCTGGGTCATGGATGCCTGTCCCTGTAAGTCTGTGCCACTTTGGGTTTACGACTAGTCATGTCAGCCCGGGCTCTTTATCATATGGATGCTAGCGACACTATCATATACGTGAGCCAAAATGCGCAAACGGTCCCGGGCAAAGGTAAGGCGACACCCGTGGGGATACCGTGCGTGAGGCCGCAAAGTGATATGAGGTGTTACCGGCTAGATCGATGTGACATCGAGTCGGGGTCCTGACAGCGTTGGCATCAGAGCCGGACTGCCTGTAGGTTCTCCAAGCCAAACTGGTCGATGTTGAGTCTAGAAATTCTTTAGTTATATGTAGGGGAATTGTTTGTGGGTTGGAACGTAAGGCTCTTTTTACTCCTTTATCTTATGACATTCTGATCTGAGTCAGTCCATTCTTCCACCGGGGGTTAAGGAATTAGGACCTATTCTCTCTATCAGGATCACGTGTTACTAATCAGTAGTACCTTATAAGTTTGATGGATACAAGCCTAGTTCAGTTCTACTACCACATTATGTTGTTAGAATGGATTCAGAACTTTGATATGATGATGTTGAGTGTGTACGAAATCCTTTGTCAAATGTCTCAAAATCCTTCTTGAGCATTTACAGCTGTTATGCTGCCGAAATTTTGCTAGAAATTCTAATGCCTTTGCATTATGATTGTGCTTTCAGATGGCCACTCGCGACCTCAATCAAGTGGTTCGCCTGACTCGATGCCTAGATGTACCCGGCCATACTGCCAAGTTGGTCAGGGTAATGACTGAGGCTGGATACCGCTGGTATCCCGAGTACACGGTCGAAGAGCAATTCCGAGACTTCAATGAAAGCCAGTATCTCTGCACTGTCCGGATATTTCCATCTTATCCTGGATCCACCGAGCCCCTTCACTGCTCCTATGGACTCGGGGTTACTATTGAGATGGCTGTGCAGGACGCCGCCTACTCTATGATGACCATCATGCGAGTCAGATCTGGACTATTTCGGGACTCTGATTTCCGGTATATGCCAGGATCACTTCCGGGAGCACAAGGGTATCTCCAAGCTATCTATGCTGACCCCACTCAGGAGGGTTCACGGACTCGCACCACTGCTGAGATGCTCGAGGATAAGGACCGTGAAAATCGGGCCTTGAGGTTAGAGCTCTTCAATACCCGTGCTGACCACTGGGCCACTTTGACTCGGTTCGCACCGGCGGTGCAAGCTGGATATTCAGATATGCGCGATCTCTATCCTGTGAGATCTGCTCTGCCAGACGTGATGGTTTGGCGTGATGTAGGATGCATCACCCCACCTCGCGGTCCCCGCAGGCCACCGTCTGTTGGTCCAAGGCCTCATCCTAGCCCCTATGGTCCACAAGCTCCGCGAGATCGTTTGTTTCCGGATGATCATGTTGAGCTTCCAGGCTATGGAGGTGACTTCTACGAGGACTACTACGGATCGGTCTGAGTTAGTGGTAGTATCACTAGTTCGCTCTAGCTGTGTCGTCTATCGTCCCGCGTGACTCGTGGGATATGACCTAGTTTGTACTCTTTCCGGAGGTGTAGAAAAATAATGTATATGAGCTTGGAATGCCTCCGATGAGATGTAATCCTCTTTTCACCGTAATAGTACTTTGTTTGGTCTTGTACTAAACCCTGTATGGTGTGTATGAAGATGGAATAAAGAAGCAGTTTCTATATCTACCATGTCATACGGATGATCATCTTGCATTTCGAGTTATTCCTTACATTTTTATCCTATGTCGGAATTTTATCATTCTGACTAAATCATTGTCTTGTTTACCTAGGATGGTCAACACGCGCGCTAATCCTGCTTCTCAAGAGCAGGCCGAAGGCAGTGAAGGCAGGAATGAAAATCTGCCTCATCCTCCTTCCCTAGCCGAGGTTATGATGGAAGCTGAGAGAAACAAGCGGGAGACCAACCGTTTGTTGGAGCGTATTGAACAGAATACAACACACCATCAGAGGATTAACGTGGTGTCACTCAGTGATTTTATCAAATTGCATCCACCCACGTTCCACCACTCCGTCGAGCCTCTCGACGCTGATGACTGGCTTCGCAGTATCTCTCACAAACTGCGTTCCGCGCTGGTAGCGGAGGCTGACAAGGTCACCTTTGCTGCATATCATCTTGAAGGCCCCGCCAGTCTATGGTGGGAGAATTATGGAGCTATGCGCCCAGCGGGCCATGTCACTACTTGGGCTGAGTTCAGTGAGGCTTTCCATGAACATCACATTCCGGAGGGTCTCATGGACCGTAAACGTGAAGAATTTTGCAGTTTCACCCAAGGCCGACTTTCTGTGGATGCTTACAGCAGGGAGTTTGGTAATCTCGCACGATATGCAACCAAGGAAGTTTCTACTGACGCCAAGAAGCAAGCAAGGTTCCGTAAGGGCCTTAGTCCTGAGCTTCGCCGTGACCTCCATCTGCATGAGTGCACATCCTTCCAGAAACTTGTCAACAAAGCCATCAGTGCTGAAACTGGTCAGACTGACTATGACGCAACACGCAAGCATGGCCGTGATATGGGTTCCTCATCCGGTGCTGGTCCTCAGAAGCGCCGCGTGTGGGTACCCAACACCGCCCTGCCACCCAGGTTCACACCGAGGCCATCCTTCCAGGCGCCTCGCCCCGTTCAACAGTCTGCACCGGCCAAGCCCTATGGGGGTCCAACCAACAATGCTCCTCCACGTACCAGTTCCGTGACTTGTTTCAAGTGTGGGGAATCTGGTCACTATATGCGTGAGTGTCCCCAGACCAACCCCAATCAATCTGCTAAAGCTGTTGGCCGTGGCAAGCCGACAGGGAAAGTGTTCCACGCCAAACCGGTCACCGCTTCACGTGGCCATGTCAACTGTATCTCTGCCGAAGAAGCTCAAGAGGATCCCAACGTCGTTCTCGGTACGCTTCTTGTTAATTGCCACCCGGCATCTGTTCTTTTCGATACAGGAGCCTCTCATTCTTTTATATCTGAAAATTATGCTCGTTTGCATAACGTTGCATTCTGTGACATGCCATCCACTATGGAAATTTCTACCCCTGGTTCTAGATGGCAGACCTCTAGGGTAAGTTATGGAAATGAAATCCAAGTCGACAGACTTGTTTTCCTCGCGTCTTTGATAGCCCTTAAATCTTCAGATATTAATATCATTTTGGGTATGGACTGGATGTCAGCTCATCAAGCCAAAATTGGTTGCTTCTCTAGGACTGTTCAACTCACCCATCCTTCGGGGAAGATAGTCAATGTCTTGACCCGAATAGCCAAGCGACAATTATATTCTCTTAACGCCAGCCCTTTGCCAGACCTTGAGGACGTGCCGGTAGTCCGTGACTTCCCGGATGTCTTCCCAGAAGAATTGCCAGGTGTTCCACCTGACAGGGATGTTGAGTTCGTAATAGACCTCATTCCAGGAACCGTTTCGATTGCTAGAAGACCTTATAAGATGGCACCCCTAGAACTAGCCGAGCTTAAGAAACAACTCGATGAGTCCTTGAAAAAGGGTTTCATCCGACCTAGTTCATCTCCGTGGGCTTGCCCCGTCCTATTCGTCAAGAAGAAGGATGGTACGGACCGGATGGTTGTAGATTACCGACCTGTCAATTTGGTCACAATCAAGAACAAATATCCACTTCCCAGGATCAACGACCTGTATGATCAGCTCGCTGGATCCTCAGTCTTCTCCAAGATGGATTTGAGGTTGGGCTACCATCAAATCAAAATCAGAAACGGGGACATTCCTAAGACGGCCTTTGTTACTCGTTATGGCCAATACGAGTACACCGTCATGTCCTTCGGTTTAACCAACGCTCCAGCCACCTTTTCTCGGTTAATGAACTCAATCTTCATGGAGTATTTGGATAAATTCGTCGTGGTTTACCTCGATGATATACTCATCTACTCCAAGAACGAGGAAGAACATGCCGAACATCTAAGGCTAGTGTTGCAGAAACTTCGAGAGCATCGCCTTTATGCCAAATTTTCTAAATGTGAATTCTGGTTGTCAGAAGTGACCTATCTGGGTCATGTAATATCTGGTAAAGGTATTGCTGTTAACCCTGAGCGAGTTCAAGCCGTCCTTAATTGGACTCCACCTGAATCGGTCAAGCAAGTTCGGAGTTTTCTAGGCTTAGCGAGCTATTGTCGTCGCTTTGTCGAGAACTTCTCCAAGGTTGCTAAACCTCTAACCGAACTCCTCAAGAAAGATAAGAAGTTTGAGTGGACTCCACAATGTGAGCACAGCTTTCAGGAACTGAAAAGACGCCTGACTTCTGCTCCCGTACTGGTACCGCCAGACTTGTCCAAAGACTTTGTTATCTACTGCGACGCCTCGCGACAAGGACTAGGTTGCATCCTTATGCAAGATCGACATGTAATTGCCTACGCTTCACGGCAATTGCACCCACATGAGGAGAATTATCCTACTCATGATCTAGAGCTTGCAGCCGTAGTCTATGCACTTAAGACCTGGCGACATTACCTCCTCGGTAATCGTTGCGAAATATTCACTGATCACCAAAGCCTGAAGTACATTTTCACCCAACCGGATCTGAATCTCAGGCAAAGATGTTGGGTTGAATTGATCACAGACTTCGATTTAGGGATAACCTACACCCCAGGGAAAGCCAACGTCATGGCTGATGCGCTAAGTCGTAAATCTTATTGTAACAATCTGATGTTACAACAAAGTCAACCGCTTCTCCATGAGGAATTTCGGAAGCTTAACCTTCACATTGTACCTCAAGGTTTTCTTTCCACCTTGGTGGCAAAACCTACCCTTACGGATCAGATTATCAAAGCACAGAAGGTAGATCCGGGAATCTCCCGCATCAAGAGAAACATTCAGAAAGGAATTGCGAATTGCTTCTCCATTAATGATCAAGGGGTCGTATACTTCGGGAATCGACTAGTGGTTCCCAAAGTGCGAAACCTGAGGCTTTTGATCCTTAAGGAAGCTCATGAATCTCCTCTCACCATTCATCCCGGTAGTACTAAGATGTATCAGGACCTACGCCAGAGGTTCTGGTGGACTAGGATGAAGAGAGAAATTGCTCAGTATATTGCTAATTGCGACGTCTGTCGTCGCGTAAAAGCAGAGCATCAACGGCCTGCTGGCACCCTTCAACCCTTAGCTATTCCTGAATGGAAATGGGATAAAATTGGTATGGATTTCATTACCGGTTTTCCCAGGACCAAGAGAGGGAATAATGCTATCTTCGTCGTGGTCGATCGTCTTTCCAAAGTAGCCCATTTCTTACCTGTTCGTGAGAGTATAACCGCTAGCCAGCTGGCAGACTTATACATCTCCCGAATAGTGTCCCTCCATGGTGTTCCTTTGGAAATTAACTCGGATTGAGGAAGTCTTTTCACCTCTCGATTTTGGGAAAGTTTCCAAAATGCTATGGGAACCCGTCTCTCCTTTAGCACCGCTTTCCACCCTCAGTCAAGTGGTCAAGTGGAACGCGTCAACCAGATTCTAGAAGACATGCTTCGAGCCTCTGTTATCTCATTCGGAATGGACTGGGAGAAGTGCCTTCCATTTGCCGAATTCGCTTACAACAACAGCTATCAATCTAGCTTGGGTAAAGCCCCTTTTGAAGTTCTCTATGGACGACGGTGTCGAACACCCCTTAACTGGTCAGAGACCGGGGAAAGACAATTCTTTGGCCCGGACATGATTCAGGAAGCAGAAGAACAAGTTCGCATCGTTCGTGAAAAGTTGAAAACAGCCCAATCTCGTCAGAAGAGTCAATATGACCGAAAACATAAGGCTATGACTTTCGAGGTTGACGAGAAGGCTTATCTTCGGGTCACCCCTCTGAAGGGAACCATCGTTTCGGTATCAAAGGCAAATTGGCTCCTCGTTACATTGGACCTTTTCGCATTCTCGCCAAACGAGGAGAAGTTGCCTACCAGTTGGAACTACCTCCGCATCTCTCCAGAGTCCACGATGTCTTCCACGTTTCTCAACTCAGGCATTGCTTCTCGGATCCTATCCGTGAAGTGGACCACGAAACGCTTGATCTCCAAGATAATCTTACCTATCGAGAGTACCCCATTCGTATCCTCGATCAGGCCGAACGTACCACCCGACGTCATAATATCAAGTTTCTCAAAGTTCAATGGTCGCACCATTCTAAGGATGAAGCAACTTGGGAAAGGGAGGATCGTCTTCGACTTGAGTATCCCGCCTTCTTCCCGGAGGAACCAAAATCTCGGGACGAGATTCTTTTGAGTGGGGGTGAGTTGTCACACCCTAGCTAGTCATGCATTAGAGTGTTGCATCATGTTTACTCTTTCATCAGAAACTTGAAATGGGGATCTGTGAAACCCTCAGAATCATTTTGAAAATGACCCAAATAAAAATTTCTCCAAAAGGGTCCAAGAAAATGCTCATGTTGCTCTCTGAAAATATTGGACAGAGATAAAAATCAAACCAATATTTTTAAGAGCTCATAGGTATTTATTTTGGGCATTTGGAATTAATGCATAAATATTTGCATTGGAAATATATTAATTATATATATTAATATATGTCCAAATATTATGCCAATTATAAAGGAGCTCTGGAATAATATATTTAGCTCCTGCAAAAATTGGCATAAGTTAAATAAATGATTTAATATATTATTTAAATCAAAACAAATGTCAGAAATTAGAAAACAGAAAAATAAATAACAGGAGGAGCTTACCTGGGCTCCTCCCTGTGCGGCCCAGCCAGCTGGCCGGCCCAGCAAGCCAGCCCAGCCCACCACCGCGTCGTCCTCCTGGCGCCAGTCGGCCAGGCGTGTGGCCGGCGCGCGCGCACGGCCGGAGCGCCACGCCACCAGCTCGTCTGCCTGCCTCCCCCGCCAGCGCGACGCCGCGACGCTTCTTCTCGGTGCCGCCCCGATCCCCTGGCCTTATCCCCCCTCTCTCCCGTGCTGCTCCCTCTCTCTCTCTCACGGCCGAACACCACCGTCGCCGCCGTTCGCCATAGCAGTCGTCTCCGGCCACCCCTCGCTTCCCCAACTAGCCCAGAGGCTCCGCCGCGACCCCCTCTTCCTCCCCACCGCTCCACGGGTCTCCGGAAGCCCTGCATCGCCGCCTACGTCGCCGTTCCCCTCCTCGGCCACCGGAGGTCATCGCCGTCGATTCGCTGCACTCCGGCCGTCCCCGAGCCCGCTAACCATCCCTACAGCTCCGCGGTGAGCCACCGATTCGATTCCCCCTTGCCCCGTCGTCCCTAGCCTTCTGTAGCTGCCGCCCCCTTGAGCTCCGAAGCTCGACGCCGCCGGCAACGTCGCCGTCGTGGCCACGGTCACCATAGCGCCCAACCGAGCACACCATCGTGCTCCACACCTCACTAGGAGCACGCAGCACGCACCAACGTCTCCCCAAACGCCCTGCAACGCCGATTCCGACCGCACCCGAACTCCGGCCGCCGCTCACGAGCTCGCCGCCGTCGACTCCAGCCACCCCAGGCCCAGCCACAGCCACCGTTCGACGCGCCATCAAGCTAGCTATCCAACGCACCTAGCCGCACGCCGTTTGGAGCACCACAGAGGAAACCCGAGGCCCCTGTACGCCGCGGACCTCGCCGGCGACTAACCGCCGGCGGGTTTGACTTGTCCGACCTGGGGTTTGACCCCCCCAGGGTCACTGACGCATGGGCCCCATCGGCCAGGTGGTCAGTTAGTGCTAATTACTGTTAGTCAACCCCCCCTGACACTGACAGTGGGCCCCAGCGCCACTAATCCCTAATTAGGATTAATTTAATCCTGTTAAACCCCCCCCTGTCACTGACGTGTGGCCCCCACACGTCAGGTTTGACCCCAGCCAGCCGCAGTTGACCACTGACGTCATGCTGACGTCATGCTGGCGCAATAATTATATTTCTGGATTTAAATTAAATCAGGAAATTCCAGAATATTATTTAAACTTCAAAAATTCATAACTTTTATTCTGTAACTCCAACTTGGACAAATTATATATGAAAAATGATCAGAAAAATCCAATCTATCCATCTGTACTATTTTCATGCATGATCAAACAAGTTAAATTGATGTTTTAAGCAGAACAAGGAAAAGCACTTTAAAAGGCCATGTTTGAGTTTGAAATTTGAATCTTTGATTCAAATTTGTTCAAACCCTTCTGGCTTTAGTTGCATTAGCCCAACACATTCATATTGCCATGTTTCATGCATGCATCATATTGTTGCACATTGTTTGGTGATGGTTGTGTATCGATGTCCTTTGCGACAGGTTCTGCCGCCGAGTAGTACTGTGATTACCCTAACGAAGAACCGTATCAGTGCATCGAACCATCCGGCAAGCAACCAACCATTTGATCATATCGATACAATCCCATGTTCTCGCTCCTGCTCTCTTTTACTACATTAAGACAACGCGTCTCAAACTGCTGTGTGCTACGGTAGTTGAACCCATTTCCTCTGCATGACCTGTCATTGCCACAGTAACTAGATGAAACCCACTAGCATGTGTAGGAGTTGATTGAGCCATATGTATGTGTTGTTCCTACCTTGCTATGCCTGCTATGCTTAGAGTCGTGTCAGGTCTGGTTCATCTGGGTGATGGGCTAGAGTGAAATGATTATGTCGGTAATGAGAGGGGTGTGGTGAACACGATTTGGTAAAGGTATCGATGAGAGGCCATGTAGGAGTACATGGTGGGTTGTTTCATTGAAGCCGACCTTAAGCACTGAGATCTGTATGTGTGATTTAAGAATCAGCTACTACCATGCATTGGGCCCGAAACCAATGGACCCTCTCGGCTTCTTATTCACCCTAGTTCTCCGTCCAGGAGTTGCAAGTAGTTTCTGGTGTTTGTAGCCTACTGGAGGCCGTGGACAGCGCTGACCGTAGGGGTGGGCTGTGATGCGGTAGGTACGTGGCCGGGTGTACCGAATACCCGTTAGGTATCTCGGGAACCCTGTTCACATCGTTCGGGGCCGTATGGGAAACCTCGGTCGGACTCCCTGCGGATGGAACCTGAATAGGCAATAAACCTGGACTGGAGGCTTAGGTGATTAGGTAGGTCGTGGCCGACACCCACGTTGGGCTTCCGCTTGAAGGTTGCCGAGTACATGTCGTGTAAACGACGGTAAGTGGTGAGAGCGTGTATGAAGAAGTACACCCCTGCAGGGTTAACATGATCTATTCGAATAGCCGCGTCCGCGGTAAAGGACTACTTGGTTGCCTATACAGTTCATAGACAAGTAAATGGAAACTACTAAAAGCCTCAAGATAAGTGTGAGTGCCGAGGATGGCTCTTCCGTAGGAAGACGGAGGTGGATCCTCGGTAGTGTATTGTAGTGGTGAGTAGTGGACTCGTGTGCGCAAAACCATTTCAAGTTGGAGTATCGTAGGATAGTCTAGCCAAGAGTCAAAGTTGGCTTGCTGCAATAACTCCACCAACCCTTCTTGATAATATGCATGTATGTAGGATCTGATGTAAGTCTTGCTGAGTACCTTTGTACTCATGTTGCTATAATCTACATTTTTACAGAAGACGCTGCAACCCCTTCTGATGGGTTCTATGTAGACGTTGACATCAACGAGTAGGCTAAAGACCCAGGTGGTGACCCTGAGCTTGTGAAGGACCTTGTAGTATAGCTAGGCTTTCCAAGCCTCTTTTATTTTACTAGTTGTCTGTACTCAGACAAGTTACTTCCGCTGCTGGTTTGTATGACTGTATGACTTGTATGTTGGGTCGTGAGACCCGTACCTTTGTGTATGTTATGTATGGCTCCCTGAGCCTTAAATAAAGTACTTGTGTCGTAGAGTCATGTTGTGATGCTTCGTTGTATTTGCACATATCGAGCATATTGTGTGTATGATTGAAATGCTTGGTATGTGTGGGATCTGACTATCTAGTTGTTTATCTTTAGTAGCCTCTCTTACCGGGAAATGTCTCCTAGTGTTACCGCTGAGCCATGGTAGCTTGCTACTGCTCTGGAACACTTAGGCTGGCCGGCATGTGTCCTTCTTCGTTCCTGTGTCTGTCCCTTCGGGGAAATGTCACGCTTTGAGTACCGGAGTCCTGTTAGCCCGCTACAGCCCGGTTTACCGGAGTCCTGCTAGCCCAGTGCTACAGCCCGGACCCACTTGCTGATGACCGACACGTTCGAAGCTGGGTCATGGATGCCTGTCCCTGTAAGTCTGTGCCACTTTGGGTTTACGACTAGTCATGTCAGCCCGGGCTCTTTATCATATGGATGCTAGCGACACTATCATATACGTGAGCCAAAATGCGCAAACGGTCCCGGGCAAAGGTAAGGCGACACCCGTGGGGATACCGTGCGTGAGGCCGCAAAGTGATATGAGGTGTTACCGGCTAGATCGATGTGACATCGAGTCGGGGTCCTGACACCAGACAAGCCACCCAATCATACAAATAGAGATTGCTGGATTTTTAAATAGGCTGGTAAACTAACCACCGAGAACAGGGAAAAGGGATCACAAAGCGAGGACGATGACGAAGAACCCCAGCAACCGAACATAGGGGGACAGAAGAAGTTTCCCCCCAGGTTAAAACGGTGAACATGATATATGCTACCCACATCCCCAAGAGGGAGCGCAAGCGTGCGCTCACGGACGTCTATGTGATAGAGCCAGACACCCCAAAATTTAACCCATGGTCGTCATGCCCGATCACCTTTGATCGTCGGGATCATCCGACCAATATCGGTCACGGTGGCTCAGCCACACTGGTCCTAGAACCAATAATTGATGGGTTCCACCTGACTCGCATCCTTATGGACGGAGGAAGCAGCCTAAATCTACTCTATCAGCATACAGCGCAAAAAATGGGCATTAACCCATCTTGGATCAAGCCCACCAGGACTACCTTCAAAGGAGTCATACCAGGTGGAGAGGCCCGCTGTACGGGCTCAATTACACTCGAGGTTGTCTTCGGGTCTCCGGACAACTTTAGAAGCGAGGAGTTAATCTTCGATATTGTCCCCTTTCACAGCGGTTATCACGCACTACTCGGTCAAACTGGGTTCGCTCGATTCAACGCAGTACCACACTATGCTTATCTCAAACTGAAGATGCCCGGTCCACGCGATGTCATAACAGTCAACGGAAATACGGAACACTCCCTCCATAAAGAAGAGCACACAGCTGCCTTAGCAGCAGAAGTGCAGAGCGCCATTCTCAAGAAGAACCTTAATTTGGCTGCCGAGCCCACGGACACCGCTAAGAGGGTCCGAACTACTCTGCAGCAGGAGATCTCGGCTCGTTAGGAGCTTGATTAGCAATCCGGCTTCCGTCGCAGTTCCAATCAAGTGGTGGCATTCATGCCGCGCATACATAACTATGCACTCAAAATCCCATGGGCATCGACGGAGGCATAGCAAGCTTGTGGTCCGTAGTACGGCTCAACGGACGTCGGATACACATTTACTTTCACTTTTACTTGTTTCCTTTTCAGGTCTCAATCCCACATGCACCATTTGGTGGTCTGGTCATCAGTCCTCTTGAAGGATAAACACACCAAGACGGCGAGAAACACAGACATTTGGGGGACTTTTTAGGTGATTTCATTAATGATAACTTTCCTGTTTCTCAGGACCCACATGCAGCTCTCCCTTGGTTTCGGCATGTCAAATAGCCTGTTGCTTATTGCACTACCTGTTTCAATGCGCTTTGATGTACTAATTAAATTACAATGAGAATAGTTTGCGGCTGGAGTTGTAGGCTCCAGCTCTTACATTCGTATCTTTTCTAGTTTTTTCATCTCCCCTGTGGATAATTCTATCAGGTAGCGCCTGTACACTTTGGTACGCTTGATGTTTGCCAGGGGCTTCATAGCACCCCACATTATGGCAACAGAAATCCAAACACTTTTTATAAGTACAGTTCGGCACCCCGAATTTAGCATTATATGCATTGGCTTCGAATCATGTCTTTGGTCAATAGTTGGGTTGCCCGGCTCCTGTGCTTGCTACCTTATGTTCCGCTACATCGGCTAAGTTAGTAAAGGGAGAACTAATGCGATTGTGCCTTGGTTTATCCAAAGGAGCACCTCAGTAGAGAAAGCCAAAAACTGACTGTCATGATGCTGCAAGAGCCAGTCAGCTGTTCGGAGGTTGCAAATCGTTGGAGATTTCTTCCGCATTACACGAAGGATTGATACTTCCCGATCAGACGCTTATAACACTCTAGTTCGGAAACTAGGTGTCGGTGTCAAAACCGGCGGATCTCGGGTAGGGGGTCCCGAACTGTGTGTCTAGGATCGAAGGTAACAGGAGACGGGGGACACGATGTTTACCCAGGTTCGGGCCCTCTCTATGGAGGTAATACCCTACTTTCTTCTTGGTTGATCTTGATGAATATGAGTATTACAAGAGTTGATCTACCACGAGATCATAATGGCTAAACCCTAGAAGCCTAGCCTATGTGGGTATGGTAATGAGTATATGCGGTGTCCTTTCCGGACTATCCCCTTCGATTTATATAGACACCGAGGGGATCTAGGGTCTACATGGAGTCGGTTACATAAGAAGGAATCTTCAGTCGCCAAGCTTGCCTTCCACGCCAAGTAGAGTCCAATCCGGACACGGTGCAATCTTCGGCCTTCATGTCTTCACAGCCCACCAGTTCGGCCGATGGATAACAGGCCGGATGCCCGAGGACCCCTTAGTCCAGGACTCCCTCAGTAGCCCCCGAACCTGGATTTCAATGACGAGGAGTCCGGCGTGCTGATTGTCTTCGGCATTGTAAGGCGGGTTCTCCTTTCTCCGAACTCCAAGATAGTCTTCGGATGCAATGATAGTATCCTGACCTGTTACGCACACCATACACAACCGTAGAGAGAATATAATATTTGCACGAACCTAATCTGTTGACAGCTTTTTTCCAACAGGACATCGCGTATGTCCGGTTATAATTTTGAACCATTTTTCTTCTGCCATTCCACGCTTCGAGACGCGGTTGCTATTTGGCACGTCTTGTCGAAATAGAGATCGTGTCCCCTTATTGCGGGATTCTCATCAATGCGGGCATGGGTAACTCAACGGTGCCGTTTAGACAACCCTAGGGAACAGGCAAATCTTAAGGCGAGTGATGATGCCACTTCTGCTATGCATGATACTTATGATGAAACTACTTCTATGCTTGATACTGCTGTGCCACTTGGTGAATTTCTTGATGAACAACTTGCTAGGGTTAGAGAGAGTGAAAATATTGAATCTGATAATATTGATGAAAGTGATGATGAAGACTCTTCCCCTAATAAATATGAATCACATGTTATTCCTGAGGGTTATGTTTTTGAAAAAAGAAGTTGCTCTAGCTATTTTAGATTGCAAAGATAGATACGAGCTCAAGAGGTCATTAGCTAAATGGAAACAACAATCTCTTAATGCTAGAATGAAACATGACCCTGCTTTTGCTACTTCACCTATCTATGTTACTGATAAGGATTATGAATTCTCGGTTGATCCTGATATAATTACTTTGGTTGAATCTCATCCTTTTCATGGCTATGAATCTGAAACTGTTGTGGCACATCTTACTAAATTAAATGATATAGCCACCCTGTTCACTAACAATGAGAGAACTCGTTACTTTTATATCCTTAAAATGTTCTTATTAAAGGGTGATGCTAAGATATGGTCTAATTTTCTTGATCCTGGTTGTGCGCGTAGTCCCCAGGATATGATTTATTACTTCTCTGCTAAATATTTCCCTGCTCATAAGAAACAAGCTGCCTTAAGGGATATATATAATTTTGTGCAAATTGAAGAAGAGAGTCTCCCACAAGCTTGGGGGAGGCTTCTCAAGTTACTTAATGCTTTGCCTGATCATCCTCTTAAAAAAATGAAATACTTGATATCTTTTATAATGGACTAACCGATGCTTCCAGAGGTTACCTGGATAGTTGTACTAGTTCTGTTTTCAGGGAAAGAACACCGGATGAAGATAAAATTTTATTGAATAATATGTTGACAAATGAAAATAATTGGACACTTCCTGAGCCTATTCCTAAACCAACTCCGAAGAAGGGAGGTGTTCTATTTCTTAGTCCTGAAGATATGCAAGAGGCAAAGAAATCTATGAAAGAAAAAGGTATTAAAGCTGAAGATGTTAAGAATCTACCTCCTATTGAAGAAATACATGGTCTTAATTTACCACCTGTTGAAGAAACATATGATCTTAATCCTTCACCTATTGAAGAAGTACATGGTCTTGATAACCCGACACAGGTAGTAAAGGTAAATTCTCTCTATAGATATGATAAAGTTGAAATCCCATTTACTAGATGAGTTTGATAAATTTATGGTTAAGCAAGAAGACTTCAATGCTTATTTTGGTAGACAATTGAAATACAATTCCAATATGCTTGAACACTTGGGTGATTATATGGCTAGTCTCAAAGCTGAACTTAAACTTATTAGTAAACATGCTTCTATGGTTACCACTCAAGTAGAACAAGTACTTAAGGCTCAAAATGATTTGCTCAATGAACTAAATAGTTAGAATAATGACAATGTTGTTAGAGTTATGACTAGAGGTGGTAAAATGACACAGGAACCTTTGTATCCTGAAGGCCATCCTAAGAGAATTGAGCAAGATTCTCAGAGACATAATATAGATGCACCTAGTTCTTCTAAAAGGAAGAAAAAGAAAAATGATAGGACTTTGCATGATTCTAGTGAACCTATTACTGAAACTCCCGAGAATCCAAATGATATTTCTATTTATGATGCTGAAACACAATCTGGTAATGAACCAGAAACTAGTGATAATAATAATGTTCATGATGATGCTCAACCTAGTAATGGTAATGATATAGAAGTTGAACCTGCTGTTGATCTTGATAACCCACAATCTAAGAATCAATGTTATGATAAGAAAGACTTTGTTGCTAGGAAACATGGTAAAGAAAGAGAACCATGGGTTCAGAAAACCCATGCCTTTTCCTCCCAAACCATCCAAGAAAAAGGATGATGAGGATTTTGAGCGCTTTGCTAAAATGATTAGACCTATCTTTTTGCGTATGCGATTAACTGATATGCTCAAAATGAATCCTTATGCTAAGTACATGAAAGAAATTGTTACTAATAAAAGAAAGATTCCGGAAGCTGAAATTTCCACCATGCTTGCTAATTATACTTTTAAAGGTGGAATACCAAAGAAACTAGGAGATCCCGGAGTACCCACTATACCATGCTCCATTAAAAGAAACTATGTTAAAATTGCTTTATGTGATCTTGGAGCCGGTGTTAGTGTTATGCCTCTCTCTTTATATTGCAGACTTGATTTGAATAAGTTGACACCTACTGAAATATCTTTGCAAATGGCTGATAAATCAACTGCTATACCTGTCGGTATTCGTGAGGATGTGCCTGTTGTAGTTGCAAATGTTACTATTAACGGACTTTGTTATTCTTGATATTCCCGAGGACGATAGTATGTCTATTATTCTTGGAAGACCCTTTTTGAATACTGCAGGAGCTGTTATTGATTGCACTAAAGGCAATGTCACTTTTCATGTTAATGGTAATGAGCATATGGTACACTTTCTAAGGAAACAACCTCAAGTTCATAGTATCAACTCTATTGGAAAAATCCCATCGATTCTATTTGGAGGTTTTGAATTTCCTCTTCCTACTATAAAGAAGAAATATGATATTCTTATTATTAGGGATGTGCATATCCCCGTGAATGGTCCCTATAGACGATACAGGATGACGCCAAGTCGCCAACCATCATTACAAGTTTGCCGAATTAGAAATACGAAGAGAAGTGGCAATACAGATAAACCGCTAGGTGCGTGCGACTATTTGTTTAACCCATTGCAATGCCCGGGCACGGTATTTATTTTTTATTCTGATCCTAACCAAAATGTATTTATATGTTCTGATAGAAAGTATGAGCTCCTGAATGTCCTGGAATTTAGTAGGTCATGAAAATGGATGTGCCTTTGAGTGAAGGAACCAGAGGGGAGGATACGTAAGTACTCAACTTACTTTAAATTTTTGTATCTTTTCACAAATAACTATCGAACTTGTGCACTGCCCATGCCTGCTTATTATGCTTCTCCATGTGCACCAGCTGTTAAAGAATTTGAGGAAGAGACTGGAAGTCTGTTTTAACCATGTGTACCGGCTATAAGATAATTTGAGGAAGAGATTAAAAGGCACATAAATCAATATTCTGATTCTGGTGTAAGAACATTAGTTCTTGTATACCTTGTCTTACATGAGAAAGAGTATGCGGTTGATGAATACTTCGGCACTTCCAAACCATCTGGACATGCAGAGGCAGGCTAATCTATGACATTCTGCCATTTTATACAATCATGTTTGCTTCATGCATGATCAATCTACATCATTTCTCCCATATGAAGTCCCTTTGAATCAAAGAGGCTCTATAAATCTATGTTTTCTCAAACTTAACTACTACTTAACTTGTAATCTGAAATTAGAGATTGTGGCACACGATGCTGAAGTTTGACCTTGGCCATCAGGAAGAAGTTGTGCGGTGTGACATTATGATAATTGGCAAGCAGACTCCTCTCCAGCTGGTACGTTCCCTGTGACATTATGAGAATGATACTATAGTATCTTCGGCTTTATAATTTGATTCATGTTGAGTTTTCAAATGGGTGTCTTCTTGTTTGCGCAGAGCTTGTCACGAGATTGTGCTTGCTGGCATCAAGCTATGGACTTGCTAGAAAAAGATATAATGGTGTGTTTGGTGCTTATACGAGGCCCTAGAAGATGATTATATGTACTACTTTATTTTATTCTTTGTGTTTTTCTGTATATTGCCAAACAGATTTAGAGCATAGCCATTGCATTATGTGGTATCTGTGTGTGTTCCCTACATTTTTTGTATGTTGATAAACATGGAAACACGCTGTCAGAGTGGGTCAGTTTGTATATCTGAGTGTCTACACATGAATCTTGACTATATATAGCAATATGGGCACAAGAACCCTTTAATTTTTGTCATATGTCACATCTACTAATTTTTCCTTCCAAATGTTTTAAGTATTGAGAATTCTGAGAGAAGAACAATTCTGCATATATATTATTGGATTGATGAATGTAAATATTATGACATATAACACAAATGCATTATTGCATGGTTCTGTGTTTGAAATTCGAAGTCTGTGTATGGCGGTGGAAGGAAAGGATTGTGAGTCATGTTGCTATCTCTACCTCCTCAAATGATGCTCGCCACTTCTGTTAAGGATTTATGTTTATTTTAGTCCACCAAGAAAAAATAAATTAGTGACCAACTGTGCTTATCTACTACCGCTTCAAGATTTTTTTTCTTTAAAGGTCTGATAGTACATTTGTAGATTTTTTGACTACTTTTGTTACTACTACAAATTTAGTTACATTTCTCAAAATAAAAGTAAATACTAAAATTTCTATGAACATAAAGATCTTAATTTGAATTTACTGTAATTTAATTACATGAATTATTAAACTCTCGAAGAGCATGTAACAATCACAATGTATGTTTCTCATGCTCAAAGGCTATTCCATGTGCCACTACTCTTCCATCCGATGGTTGTATGTTTCTCATGCTCAAAGGCTATTCCATGTGCCACTACTCTTCCATCCGATGGCAGTGCGGAGCTGGATAGGGCCAAAGAAGGACATTAGGGTGACTTCTTCACATCCACACTTCATGGTCCGAAAAGCGATAATTCAACCAGTGGCAACACAAAGGCATATTCACCTTATAAAGAATGAGGGTAACGTTATTTCCGACGTTTGTCGGAATTGAATATAAAAATTTGGCCTGTAGTGGCACGCAAAGAAGGTCTTTTGATAAAAATCGCCCGGTGCAACGCATGGGCATTTGTACTAGTAAAAGAACAATTCATGCACACATAGTAGAGGCCAGTGCATAGTATAAACAGTTTCTTGCAATTTTATCATGTGGGAAACATAGAGAGGTGGAGATATAGTTCCTCTCTCATAATAATTGCAAGTAGGAGCAACAAGCACATGCATATTATATTCATCAAAATCATCATGTGTAATAGTACAACGCAACCCATCAATATAACCCTTAATAAGTGCAAACTTCTCTGATATAGTGTAGTTGGGAGAATTCAAAAAGATAATAGGACTATCATGCGTGGGTGCAATAGCAACAACTTCATGTTTAACATAAGGAACTATAGCAAGTTCATCTCCATAAGCATAATTCATATTGGCATCTTGGCCACAAGCATAGCAAGCATCATTAAAAAGGGATATTTCAAAAGAATCAACGAGATCATAACAATCATCCTTCGGTAAGAACGAAGGGAAATTAAACAATGTATGAGTTGAAGAGTTACTCTCATTAGAAGGTGGGCACGGGTGATCAATCCGCTCTTCCTCCTTTTGTTCTTCGCTCTCCTCCTCATCTTTTCCATCCAATGAGCTCATAGTTTCATCAATTTCTTCTTCCATAGATTCCTGTAAATATTAGTTTCTTCTTGGACAACGGGGACTTTCTCAATAAGCGCATTAATATAGGAATTATATTCATAATTATCATAGCAATATTTTAGGATAGCTAAATTTTCAGGCCTATAAACTGAAGGAAATATGCCCTAGAGGCAATAATAAAGTTATTATTTATTTCCTTATAATCATGATAAATGTTTATTATTCATGCTAGAATTGTATTAACCGGAAACATAATACATATGTGAATACATAGACAAACAAAGTGTCACTAGTATGCCTCTACTTGACTAGCTCGTTAATCAAAGATGGTTATGTTTCCTAACCATGAACAATGAGTTGTTATTTGATTAACGAGGTCACGTCATTAGATGAATGATCTGATTGACATGACCCATTCCATTAGCTTAGCACCCGATCGTCTAGTATGTTGCTATTGCTTTTCTTCATGACTTATACATGTTCCTATGACTATGAGATTATGCAACTCCCGTTTGCCGGAGGAACACTTTGGGTGCTACCAAACGTCACAACGTAACTGGGTGATTATAAAGGAGCATTACAGGTGTCTCCAAAGGTAGATGTTGGGTTGGCGTATTTCGAGATTAGGATTTGTCACTCTGATTGTCGGAGAGGTATCTCTGGGCCCTCTTGGTAATACACATCACATAAGCCTTGCAAGCATTGCAACTAATATGTTAGTTGTGAGATGATGTATTACGGAACGAGTAAAGAGACTTGCCGGTAACGAGATTGAACTAGGTATTGGATACCGACGATCGAATCACGGGCAAGTAACATACCGATGACAAAGGGAACAACGTATGTTGTTATGCGGTCTGACCGATAAAGATCTTCGTAGAATATGTAGGAGCCAATATGGGCATCCAGGTCCCGCTATTGGTTATTGACCGGAGACGTGTCTCGGTCATGTCTACATTGTTCTCGAACCCGTAGGGTTCGCATGCTTAAGGTTACGATGACAGTTATATTATGAGTTTATGCATTTTGATGAACCGAAGGTTGTTCGGAGTCCCGGATGTGATCACGGACATGACGAGGCGTCTCGAAATGATCGAGACGTAAAGATTGATATATTGGAAGCCTATGTTTGGATATCGGAAGTGTTCCGGGTGAAATCGGGATTTTACCGGAATACCGGGAGGGTTACCGGAACCCCCCGGGAGCTATATGGGCCATAGTGGGCCTTGGTGGAAAAGAGAAGGGGCTGCCCAAGATGGGCTGCGCGCCTCCCCCTTCCCCTAGTCCTATTAGGACTAGGAGAGGTGGCCGGCCCCCTCCTCCTCTTTTCCCCCTCCGCGAATCCTATTCCAACTAGGATTGGGGGGGGGGGGGGAATCCTACTCCTAGAGGGAGTAGGACTCTCCTGCGCCTCCCCCTTCCCCTAGTCCTATTAGGACTAGGAGAGGTGGCCGGCCCCCTCCTCCTCTTTTCCCCCTCCGCGAATCCTATTCCAACTAGGATTGGGGGGGAATCCTACTCCCAGAGGGAGTAGGACTCTCCTGCGCCTCCCTCCTTGGCCGGCCAGCCTCCCCCCCTCTACTCCTTTATATACGGAGGCAGGGGACACCTCTAGACACACAAGTTGATCCATGTGATCTATCCCTTAGCCGTGTGCGGTGCCCCCTGCCACCATATACCTCGATAATACTGTAGCGGAGTTTAGGCGAAGCCCTGCTGCTGTAGTACATCAAGATCGTCACCACGCCGTCGTGCTGACGGAACTCTTCCCCGACACTTTGCTGGATCGGAGTCCGGGGATCGTCGTCGAGCTGAACGTGTGCTCGAACTCGGAGGTGCCGTAGTTTCGGTGCTTGATCGGTTGGATCGTGAAGACGTACGATTACTTCCTCTACGTCGTGTCAGCGCTTCCGCAGTCGGTCTGCGTTGGGTACGTAGACAACACTCTCCCATCTCGTTGCTATGCATCACATGATCTTGCGTGTGCGTAGGAAATTTTTTGAAATTACTACGAAACCCATCAGTGGTATCAGAGCCTAGGTTATTTATGTTGATGTTATATGCACGAGTAGAACACAAGTGAGTTGTGGACGATACAAGTCATACTGCCTACCAGCATGTCATACTTTGGTTCAGCGGTATTGTTGGACGAGACGACCCGGACCAACCTTACGCGTACGCTTACGCGAGACCAGTTCCCTCGACGTGCTTTGCACATAGATGGCTTGCGGGCGACTGTCTCTCCAACTTTAGTTGAACCAAGTATGACTACGCCCGGTCCTTGCGAAGGTTAAAACGGAGTCTATTTGACAAACTATCGTTGTGGTTTTGATGCGTAGGTGAGATTGGTTCTTGCTTAAAGCCCGTAGCAGCCACGTAAAACTTGCAACAACAAAGTAGAGGACGTCTAACTTGTTTTTGCAGGGCATGTTGTGATGTGATATGGTCAAGGCATGATGCTGAATTTTATTGTATGAGATGATCATGTTTTGTAACTGAGTTATCGGCAACTGGCAGGAGCCATATGGTTGTCGCTTTATTGTATGCAATGCAATCGCGATGTAATGCTTTACTTTATTACTAAACGGTAGTGATAGTCGTAGAAGCATAAGATTGGCGAGACGACAATGATGCTACGATGGAGATCAAGGTGTCGCGCCGGTGACGATGGTGATCATGATGGTGCTCCGGAGATGGAGATCACAGGCGCAAGATGATGATGGCCATATCATATCACTTATATTAATTGCATGTGATGTTTATCCTTTTATGCATCTTATCTTGCTTTGATTGACGGTAGCATTATAAGATGATCTCTCACTAAATTATCAAGAAGTGTTCTCCCTGAGTATGCACCGTTGTGAAAGTTCTTCGTGCTGAGACACCACGTGATGATCGGGTGTGATAGGCTCTACGTTCAAATACAACGGGTGAAAAACAGTTGCGCACGCGGAATACTCAGATTATACTTGACGAGCCAAGCATATACAGATATGGCCTCGGAACACGGAGACCGAAAGGTCGAGCGTGAATCATATAGTAGATATGATCAACATAATGCTGTTCACCGATGAAACTACTCCATCTCACGTCATGATCGGACATGGTTTAGTTGATTTGGATCACGTGATCACTTAGAGGATTAGAAGGATGTCTATCTAAGTGGGAGTTCTTAAGTAATATGATTAATTGAACTTAAATTTATCATGAACTTAGTACCTGATAGTATCTTGCTTGTTTATGTTGATTGTAGATAGATGGCTCGTGTTGTTGTTCCGTTGAATTTTAATGCGTTCCTTGAGAAAGCAAAGTTGAAAGATGATGGTAGCAATTACACGGACTGGGTCCGTAACTTGAGGATTATCCTCATTGCTGCACAGAAGAATTACGTCCTGGAAGCACCGCTGGGTGCCAGGCCTGCTGCTGGAGCAACACCAGATGTTATGAACGTCTGGCAGAGCAAAACTGATGACTACTCGATAGTTCAGTGTGCCATGCTTTACGGCTTAGAATCGGGACTTCAACGATGTTTTGAACGTCATGGAGCATATGAGATGTTCCAGGAGTTGAAGTTGATATTTCAAGCAAATGTCCGGATTGAGAGATATGAAGTCTCCAATAAGTGCTATAGCTGCAAGATGGAGGAGAACAGTTCTGTCAGTGAGCATATACTCAAAATGTCTGGGTATAATAATCACTTGATTCAATTGGGATTTAATCTTCCAGATGATTGCATCATTGACAGAATTCTCCAATCACTGCCACCAAGCTACAAGAGCTTCGTGATGAACTATAATATGCAAGGGATGAACAAGACTATTCCCGAGCTCTTCGCAATGCTGAAAGCTGCGGAGGTAGAAATCAAGAAAGAGCATCAAGTGTTGATGGTCAACAAGACCACTAGTTTCAAGAAAAAGGGCAAAGGAAAGAAGAAGGGGAACTTCAAGAAGAACGGCAAGCCAGTTGCTGCTGAAGAGAAGAAACCCAAGTCTGGACCTAAGCCTGAAACTGAGTGCTTCTACTGCAAGCAGACTGGTCACTGGAAGCGGAACTGCCCCAAGTATTTGGCGGATAAGAAGGATGGCAAGGTGAACAAAGGTATATGTGATATACATGTTATTGATGTGTACCTTACTAATGCTCGCAGTAGCACCTGGGTATTTGATACTGGTTCTGTTGCTAATATTTGCAACTCGAAACAGGGGCTACGGATTAAGCGAAGATTGGCTAAGGACGAGGTGACGATGCGCGTGGGAAATGGTTCCAAAGTCGATGTGATCGCGGTCGGCACGCTACCTTTACATCTACCTTCGGGATTAATATTAGACCTAAATAATTGTTATTTGGTGCCAGCGTTGAGCATGAACATTATATCTGGATCTTGTTTAATGCGAGACGGTTATTCATTTAAATCAGAGAATAATGGTTGTTCTATTTATATGAGTAATATCTTTTATGGTCATGCACCCTTGAAGAGTGGTCTATTCTTATTAAATCTCGATAGTAGTAATACACATATTCATAATGTTGAAGCCAAAAGATGCAGAGTTGATAATGAAAGTGCAACTTATTTGTGGCACTGTCGTTTAGGTCATATCGGTATAAAGCGCATGAAGAAACTCCATACTGATGGACTTTTGGAACCACTTGATTATGAATCACTTGGTACTTGCGAACCGTGCCTCATGGGCAAGATGACTAAAACACCGTTCTCCGGAACTATGGAGAGAGCAACAGATTTGTTGGAAATCATACATACCGATGTATGTGGTCCGATGAATATTGAGGCTCGTGGCGGGTATCGTTATTTTCTCACCTTCACAGATGATTTAAGCAGATATGGGTATATCTACTTAATGAAACATAAATCTGAAACATTTGAAAAGTTCAAAGAATTTCAGAGTGAAGTTGAAAATCATCGTAACAAGAAAATAAAGTTTCTACGATCTGATCGTGGAGGAGAATATTTGAGTTACGAGTTTGGTGTACATTTGAAAAATTGTGGAATAGTTTCGCAACTCACGCCACCCGAAACATCACAGCGTAATGGTGTGTCCGAACGTCGTAATCGTACTTTACTAGATATGGTGTGATCTATGATGTCTCTTACTGATTTACCGCTATCTTTTTGGGGTTATGCTCTAGAGACGGCCACATTCACATTAAACAGGGCACCATCAAAATCCGTTGAGACGACGCCTTATGAACTATGGTTTGGCAAGAAACCAAAGTTGTCATTTCTGAAAGTTTGGGGCTGCGATGCTTATGTGAAAAAGCTTCAACCTGATAAGCTCGAACCCAAATCGGAGAAATGTGTCTTCATAAATTATCCAAAGGAAACTATTGGATACACCTTCTATCACAGATCCGAAGGCAAGACTTTTGTTGCTAAATTCGGAAACTTTCTTGAGAAGGAGTTTCTCTCGAAAGAAGTGAGTGGGAGGAAAGTAGAACTTGACGAGGTAACTGTACCTGCTCCCTTGTTGGAAAGTAGTACATCATAGAAAACTGTTTCTGCGACACCTACACCAATAAGTGAGAAAGTTAATGATAATAATCATGAAACTTCAGAACAAGATACTACTAAACCTCGTAGATCAACCAGAGTAAGATCCGCACCAGAGTGGTACGGTAATCCAGTTCTGGAAGTCATGCTACTAGATCATGATGAACCTACGAACTATGAAGAAGCGATGGTAAGCCCAGATTCCGCAAAGTGGCTTGAAGCCATGAAATCTGAGATGGGATCCATGTATGAGAACAAAGTATGGACTTTGGTTGACTTGCCCGATGATCGGCAAGCAATTGAGAATAAATGGATCTTCAAGAAGAAGACTGACGCTGATGGTAATGTTACTGTCTACAAAGCTCGACTTGTCGCGAAAGGTTTTCGACAAGTTCAAGGGATTGACTACGATGAGACTTTCTCACCCGTAGCGATGCTTAAGTCTGTCCGAATCATGTTAGCGATTGCCGCATTTTATGATTATGAAATTTGGCAGATGGATGTCAAAACTGCATTCGTGAATGGATTTCTGGAAGAAGAGTTGTATATGATGCAACCGGAAGGTTTTGTCGATCCAAAGGGAGCTAACAAAGTGTGCAAGCTCCAGCGATCCATTTATGGACTGGTGCAAGCCTCTCGGAGTTGGAATAAACGCTTTGATAGTGTGATCAAAGCATTTGGTTTTATACAGACTTTCGGAGAAGCCTGTATTTACAAGAAAGTGAGTGGGAGCTCTGTAGCATTTCTAATATTATATGTGGATGACATATTGCTTATTGGAAATGATATAGAATTTCTGGATAGCATAAAGGGATACTTGAATAAAAGTTTTTCAATGAAAGACCTCGGTGAAGCTGCTTACATATTAGGCATTAAGATCTATAGAGATAGATCAAGGCGCTTAATTGGACTTTCACAAAGCACATACCTTGACAAGATTTTGAAGAAATTCAAAATGGATCAAGCAAGGAAAGGATTCTTGCTTGTGTTACAAGGTGTGAAGTTGAGTAAGACTCAATGCCCGACCACTGCAGAAGATAGAGAGAATATGAAAGATGTTCCCTATGCATCAGCCATAGGCTCTATCATGTATGCAATGTTGTGTACCAAACCTGATGTGTGCCTTGCTATAAGTTTAGCAGGGAGGTACCAAAGTAATCCAGGAGTGGATCACTGGACAGCGGTCAAAAACATCCTGAAATACCTGAAAAGGACTAAGGATATGTTTCTCGTATATGGAGGTGACAAAGAGCTCACCGTAAAAGGTTACGTTGATGCAAGCTTTGACACTGATCCGGACGATTCTAAATCGCAAACCGGATACGTGTTTACATTAAACGGTGGAGCTGTCAGTTGGTGCAGTTCTAAACAAAGCATCGTAGCGGGATCTACATGTGAAGCGGAGTACGTAGCTGCTTCGGAAGCAGCGAACGAAGGAGTCTGGATGAAGGAGTTCATATCCGATCTAGGTGTCATACCTAGTGCATCGGGTCCAATGAAAATCTTTTGTGACAATACTGGTGCAGTTGCCTTGGCAAAGGAATCCAGATTTCACAAAAGGACCAAACACATCAAGAGACGCTTCAATTCCATCCGGGATCTAGTCCAGGTGGGAGACATAGAGATTTGCAAGATACATACGGATCTGAATGTTGCAGACCCGTTGACTAAGCCTCTTCCACGAGCAAAACATGATCAGCACCAAGGCTCCATGGGTGTTAGAATCATTACAATGTAATCTAGATTATTGACTCTAGTGCAAGTGGGAGACTGAAGGAAATATTCCCTAGAGGCAATAATAAAGTTATTATTTATTTCCTTATAATCATGATAAATGTTTATTATTCATGCTAGAATTGTATTAACCGGAAACATAATACATGTGTGAATACATAGACAAACAAAGTGTCACTAGTATGCCTCTACTTGACTAGCTCTTTAATCAAAGATGGTTATGTTTCCTAACCATGAACAATGAGTTGTTATTTGATTAACGAGGTCACATCATTAGTTGAATGATCTGATTGACATGACCCATTCCATTAGCTTAGCACCCGATCGTTTAGTATGTTGCTATTGCTTTTCTTCATGACTTATACATGTTCCTATGACTATGAGATTATGCAACTCCCGTTTGCCGGAGGAACACTTTGGGTGCTACCAAACGTCACAACGTAACTGGGTGATTATAAAGGAGCATTACAGGTGTCTCCAAAGGTAGATGTTGGGTTGGCGTATTTCGAGATTAGGGTTTGTCACTCTGATTGTCGGAGAGGTATCTCTGGGCCCTCTCGGTAATACACATCACATAAGCCTTGCAAGCATTGCAACTAATATGTTAGTTGTGAGATGATGTATTACGGAACGAGTAAAGAGACTTGCCGGTAACGAGATTGAACTAGGTATTGGATACCGACGATCGAATCACGGGCAAGTAACATACCGATGACAAAGGGAACAACGTATGTTGTTATGCGGTCTGACCGGTAAAGATCTTCGTAGAATATGTAGGAGCCAATATGGGCATCCAGGTCCCGCTATTGGTTATTGACCGGAGACGTGTCTCGGTCATGTCTACATTGTTCTCGAACCCGTAGGGTCCGCACGCTTAAGGTTACGATGACAGTTATATTATGAGTTTATGCATTTTGATGAACCGAAGGTTGTTCGGAGTCCCGGATGTGATCACGGACATGACGAGGAGTCTCGAAATGGTCAAGACGTAAAGATTTATATATTGGAAGCCTATGTTTGGATATCGGAAGTGTTCCGGGTGAAATCGGGATTTTACCGGAATACCGGGAGGGTTACCGGAACCCCCCGGGAGCTATATGGGCCATAGTGGGCCTTGGTGGAAAAGAGAAGGGGCTGCCCTAGATGGGCTGCGCGCCTCCCCTTTCCCCTAGTCCTATTAGAACTAGGAGAGGTGGCCAGCCCCCTCCTCCTCTTTTCCCCCTCCGCGAATCCTATTCCAACTAGGATTGGGGGGGGAATCCTACTCCCAGAGGGAGTAGGACTCTCCTGCGCCTCCCCCTTCCCCTAGTCCTATTAGGACTAGGAGAGGTGGCCGGCCCCCTCCTCCTCTTTTCCCCCTCCGCGAATCCTATTCCAACTAGGATTGGGGGGAATCCTACTCCCAGAGGGAGTAGGACTCTCCTGCGCCTCCCTCCTTGGCCGGCCAGCCTCCCCCCCTCTACTCCTTTATATACAGAGGCAGGGGACACCTCTAGACACACAAGTTGATCCACGTGATCTATTCCTTAGCCGTGTGTGTTGCCCCCTGCCACCATATACCTCGATAATACTGTAGCGGAGTTTAGGCGAAGCCCTGCTGCTGTAGTACATCAAGATCGTCACCACGCCGTCGTGCTGACGGAACTCTTCCCTGACACTTTGCTGGATCGGAGTCCGGGGATCGTCATCGAGCTGAACGTGTGCTCGAACTCGGAGGTGCCGTAGTTTCGGTGCTTGATCGGTTGGATCGTGAAGACGTACGATTACTTCCTCTACGTCGTGTCAGCGCTTCCGCAGTTGGTCTGCGTTGGGTACGTAGACAACACTCTCCCATCTCGTTGCTATGCATCACATGATCTTGCGTGTGCGTAGGAATTTTTTTGAAATTACTACGAAACCCATCATAAACATCATCATCAAAAGCTCCATACTTTCAAACAAAGATTCAATTTCATAAGCACCCTTAAAAGCAACAAATTCTTCTATTTGTTCCACATCATAGTAACCATATATACCTCTAGCATAAGAAGCCAAGGTTTCATTATCATTAAATTCACATGAAAAGGGAAGGTGTGGAGCATTCATCCTAGAGCAACAAGTATAATCATATCTCAAGCATACTTGCCGAGCATACCACTTCAATATATAAATTTGATCCCATAATAGTTTCCCTTTTTGAGTCAAGCGATAATCCCTAAAGTATTCACGTTGATCCAACGTTACTCCCATTACCAGATTGAATGAGGTTTTCTCAGGATTATCAAAGTGGTACATAATATTTTTCACATATTGAGCATCGAGGGTTTTAGGAGGTTCCTCATCTCCATGAGCAGCAAGTACACCTAAATTTTTTTGGTATTTCGTGTTCCATATCCATAACTAAAGATAGAGAACAACTAAGAACAACAAATAAAAATTACTTAGTGATAAAGCAAACAAGCACACACGAGAATATTCACCCCACGCTATTGCTCCCCGGCAACAGCGCCAGAAAAAGGTCTTGATAACCCACAAGTATAGGGGATCGCAACAATTTTCGATAAGTAAGAGTGTCGAACCCAAGGAGGAGCTAAAGGCAGAACAAATATTCCCTCAAGTTCTATCGACCGCCGATACAACTCTACGCATGCTTGATGTTCGCTTTACCTAGAACAAGTATGAAACTAGAAGTACTTTGTAGGTGTTGTTGGATAGGTTTGCAAGATAATAAAGAGCACGTAAATAAAAGGTAGGGGCTGTTGTAAGTAAAGAAGCAATAAAGTAAATATAGCGAGTGTGGAAAAGTGGTGGTAGGAGTTGCGAAATTGCCCCTAGGCAATTGACTACTTACTAGACCGATAGCAAGTTTCATGTGGGAGAGGCCACTGCTAGCATGTCATCCCTTACTTGGAATTCTATGCACTTATGATTGGAACTATTAGCAAGCATCCGCAACTACTAACGTTCATTAAGGTAAAACCCAACCATAGCATTAAGATATATTGGTCCTCCTTCAATCCAGTATGCATCAATTTCTATGCTAGGTTGAAGCTTCTGTCACTATTTCCCTCCTATACATAGTCCTATCAACATACAACTAACCCTATGGTGTGATCCAGACATGCTCTCATATGATAGGCACAAAAGGAAAGCAACATAACCGCAAGCAAATTAAATCAATCATAGCAATTCATCAACCACCGATAGGACAACAAAAATCTACTCAGACATCATAGGATGGCAACACATCATTGGATAATAATATGAAGCATAAAGCACCATGTTCAAGTAGAGGGTACAGCGGGTTGCGGGAGAGTGGACCGCTATTGATAGAGGGGGGAAGGTGATGGAGATGTTGGTGAAGATGGCGGAGGTGTTGGAGTAGATCGCAGTGATGATGATGATGGCCACGGCAGCATTCCGGCGCCACCGGAAGAGAAGGGGAGAGGGGGGCCTTCGTCTTCTTCTTCCTTGACCTCCTCCCTAGATGGGAGAAGGGTTTCCCCTCTGGTCCTTGGCATCCATGGAGGCGGAGGGGCGAGAGCCCCTCCGAGATTGGATCTGTCTCTTTGTCTCTCTTTCTTTCTGCATTCTCAGATTCTACCCTTTCACCGTTTCTTATATTCCCGGAGATCCATAACTCCGGTTGGGCTGAAATTTTAACACGATCTCTATCCAGATATTAGCTTTCTTGCGGTGAAAGAAGGGCACCAACCGTCTTACGGGGTGGCCACAAGGGTCAGGGGCGCGCCTGCCCCCTGGGGGGCGCCCCCCTACCTCGTGGCTCCCTCGGGCACCGTCTCGCGTGGATTTTGCTTCCCAAAAATCATATATATTCCAAATAAATCTCCGTCAATTTTTATCCCGTTTGGACTCCGTTTGATATGGATATTCTGTGAAACAAAAAACATGCAACAAAAAGGAACTGGCACTGGGCACTTGATCAATATGTTAGTCCCAAAAATAGTATAAAAAGTTGCCAAAAGTATATGAAAGTTGTAGAATATTTGCATGGAACAATCAAAAATTATAGATACGACGGAGACGTATTAGCATCACCAAGCTTAATTCATGCTCGTCCTCGAGTAGGTAAATGATAAAAAAGATAATTTTTGATGTGGAATACTACCTAGCATAATCTTGATCACATATCTAATCATGGCGGGAATATTAAGACATGAGTGATTCAAAGCAATAGTCTATCATTTGACATAAAAACAATAATACTTCAAGCCTACTAATAAAGCAATCATGTCTTTTCAAAATAACATGGCCAAAGAAAGTTATCCCTACAAAATTATATAGTCTGGCTATGGTCCATCTTCACCACACAAAATATTCACATCATGAACAACCCCGATGACAAGCCAAGCAATTGTTTCATACTTTTGACATTCCCAAACCTTTTCAACTTTCACGCAATACATGAGCGTGAGCCATGGACATAGCACTATAGGTGGAATAGAATGGTGGTTGTGGAGAAGACAAAAAGGAGAAGATGGTCTCACATTAACTAGGCGTATCAACGGGCTATGGAGATGCCCATCAATAGATATCAATGTGAGTGAGTAGGGATTACCATGCAACGGATGCACTAGAGCTATAAGTGTATGAAAGCTCAAACTGAAACTAAGTGGGTGTGCATACAACTTGCTTGCTCATGAGGACCTCAGGCGTTTGAGGAAGCCCATCATCGGAATATACAAGCCAAGTTCTATAATGAAAATTCCCACTAGTATATGAAAGTGATAACTCAAGAGACTCTCTATATGAAGAACATGGTGCTACTTTGAAGCACAAGTGTGGTAAAAGGATAGTAACATTGCCCCTTCTCTCTTGTTCTCTCATTTTTTATTTTTTATTTTTTTTATTTTTTTGGGCCTTCTCTCTTTTTTTGGCCTTTCTTTTTTTTATTTTTTTTATTTTGTTCGTCCGGAGTATCATCCCGACTTGTGGGGGAATCATAGTCTCCATCATCCTTTCCTCACTGGGGCAATGCTCTAATAATGATGATCATCACACTTTTATTTACTTACAACTCAATATTACAACTCGATACTAGAACAAAGATATGACTCTATATGAATGCCTCCGGCGGTGTACCAGGATGTGCAATGATCTCGCGTAGCAATGACATAAAAAACGGACAAGCCATGAAAACATCATGCTAGCTATCTTACGATCATGCAAAGCAATATGACAATGAATGCTCAAGTCATGTATATGATGATGATGGAAGTTGCATGGCAATATATCTCGGAATGGCTATGGAAATGCCATGATAGGTAGGTATGGTGGTTGTTTTGAGGAAGGTATATGGTGGGTTTATGGTACCGGCGAAAGTTGCGCGATACTAGAGAGGCTAGCAATGGTGGAAGGTTGAGTGTGCGTATAATCCATGGACTCAACATTAGTCATAAAGAACTCACATACTTATTGCATAAGTCTATTAGCTATCGAAACAAAGTACTACGCGCATGCTCCTAGGGGGATAGATTGGTAGGAAAAGACCATCGCTCGTCCCCGACCGCCACTCATAAGGAAGACAATCAATAAATAAATCATGCTCCGACTTCGTTACATAACGGTTCACCATACGTGCATGCTACGGGAATCACAAACCTCAACACAAGTATTTCTACTAATCCACAACTACCCACTAGCATGACTCTAATATCACCATCTTTATATCGCAAAACAATTGCAAGGAATCAAACATATCATATTCAGTGATCTACAAGTTTTATGTAGGATTTTATGACTAACCATGTGAATGCCCAGTTCCTGTCATCTCTCTAAATAGATATAAGTGAAGCAAGAGAGTTTAATTCTTTCTACAAAAGATATGCCCATGCTCTAACAAATATAAGTGAAGCAAAAGAGCATTCTACAAATGGCAGTTTTCTATGTAAAGAGAAACAGACAACCCAAACTTCAAATGATATAAGTGAAGCACAAGAAGCATTCTATAAAGCCATACTCAAAAGATTTAAGTGAAGTGCATAGAGAATTCTATAAATCAACCAAGGATTATCTCATACCAGTATGGTGCATAAAATAAAAAAAGAAAACTAAAAGCAAAAGACGCTCCAAGATTGCACATATCACACGAACGAAACGAATCCGAAAACATACTGATACTTGTTGAAGAAAGAGGGGATGCCTTCCGGGGTATCCCCAAGCTTAGACGCTTGAGTATCCTTGAATATGTACTTGGGGTGCCTCGGGAATACCCAAGCTTGAGCTCTTGCCTCTCTTCCTTCTTCTCACATCGAGACCTTCTCGATCATCGAACACTTCATCCACACAAAACTTCAACAGAAAACTCGGTAAGATCCGTTAGTATAATATAGCAAATCACTACTCTAAGTACTGTTGCAAACCAATTCATATTTTGTTTTTGCATTGTGTCTACTGTAATATAAATTTTTCGTGGCTTAATCCACTGATATAAATCGATAGTTTCATCAAAACAAGCAAACTATGCATCAAAAACAGAATCTGTCTAAAACAGAACAGTATGTAATAATCTGAAAATTCACCATACTTGTGATACTTTAAACATTCTGCAAAAATGAGGAAAAATAAAATATTTGTATAGAAAGACATTGCAAAAAGAATCAGAACCATTTGAGGTTTCAGTAAAAAATTAAAAATCGCGCACTACAGCCAAAGTTTTTGTCCTGCACCGTACAAACCAACAAGCATCTAAAACATCTTAAAGGCAAACCTCGGCACATTATTTTTATAATACAATGGAATTGTACAAGGGGATAATTATTTTTGTTGAAAAGTTTCTGTAATCAAGATTCACAAAGTTGTCGTGAGCATGAACAAAGTTCAAGGAGCTCTCCCACTTCAACAATGCTTGTCTTTCTCACTTTCACTTTCCTTTTTGAAAAAGTTTTGGGTTCCCCTCTTTATTTTTGTTGTTTTTAAACTATATAAAAGCACTCAATAGAAATAAATGACTCTCTAAAACTTCCAGATTGTCTCCCTGGCTGCGCTTTCTTTAAAGCCATTAAGCTAGGCATATAGTGCTCAAGTAGTGAATCCACCCGGATCCCAAGGTATATCAAAGCCAATTTTAATTAGCAATGATTTGTAATTTAGTAGTGAGCACAAAGCAGCATATATCATGTAATGACGAAGTCTAACTCTCTTCCTATCCATCAGCATGTCATCTCTCCCTACCTCTCTAATAATAAAGCACGGATTGACTCCGTGGGTTCACCGTCATAATACGCTTCTTCCCGTGAATTTACGCTTTCAGTTTGAATTTAAAACATATACATGAGGTGGTACTAAAAAACTGTACCGTTCGCTAGTGATAATTGTTTCTGAGCGTAGTCGATGTTGGGCTGGAGCCAGACGAGTTTGCTCGGTCAAATGGCCCAACTCTGGCCGATACACGGGCCATTTGGGCACGAACAGCGAAACTTCAGGTAGAGTCGCTGCCAAATTACATAATCCCACCTCGCTTTTTATAGCAAATTCTATCTATTTTTATATGTCCACGAGTTGCCTCATAGCAGTAGAGAGCGACACATATCTCAATGAGAGAGACGCGAGAGAGGGAGGTGACCATCACGACGAGTGCCAATGAGGGAGCTCTCCGGAGCACAGAGGTGGATGAGCTTGGAGGGAAGGCAATGGAGGCATCGGAGTTGGAGGCGCAGCAGGCTTGGCAGAGAGAGCCGTACGGACAAGGGAGCTCAGGGAGGAACAGCGGGACCACACCGGCGGGCCGCAGGCAGACGAGCGGAAGACTAGAGGGCTCGCCAGAGAAGGACGCGCGCGGAGGCTAGGCATGCTGCTTGAGCGACAGGAGCAGGGAGGCGCGGAGGAGGCGTTCATCACCGATGCGGGGAGGACGGCTAGAGGAGGAGTGAGGGAGTCCTGGATTAGGGGGTGTTCGGGTAGCCGGACTATACCTTCAGTCGGACTCCTGGACTATGAAGATACAAGATTGAAGACTTCGTCCCGTGTCCGGATGGGACTTTCCTTGGCGTGGAAGACAAGCTTGGCGATGCGGATATTCAAGATCTCCTACCATTGTAACCGACTCTGTGTAACCCTAACCCTATCCGGTGTCTATATAAACCGGAGGGTTGTAGTCCGTAGGCAATCAACTCCATACACAACAATCATACCATAGGCTAGCTTCTAGGGTTTAGCCTCCTTGATCTCGTGGTAGATCTACTCTTGTACTACCCATATCATCAATATTAATCAAGCAGGAGTAGGGTATTACCTCCATCGAGAGGGCCCGAACCTGGGTAAAAAACATCGTGTCCCTTGTCTCCTGTTACCATCCGGCCTTGACGCACAGTTCAGGACCCCCTACCCGAGATCCGCCGGTTTTGACACCGACATTGGTGATTTCATTGAGAGTTCCTCTGTGTCATCGCCTTTAGGCCCGATGGCTCCTTTGATCATCAACAACGATGCGGTCCAGGGTGAGATTTTTCTCCCCGGACAGATCTTCATCTTCGGCGCCTTCGCACTGCGGGCCAATTCACTTGGCCACCTGGAGCAGATCGAAAGCTACGCCCCTGGCCATCAAGTCAGGTTTGGAAGCCTAAACTACACGGCAGACATCCGCGGAGATTTGATCTTCGACGGATTCGAGCCACAGCCAAGCGTGCCGCACTGTCTCGTGGGGCATGATCTAGCTCTGCCGCCGAACAGTACCCTGGAGGCCGCAAACGCACCGGCTCTGACCCTTAATTCGGAGCCAGCTGCGCCAATCGAGGGTGAGCAGTTGGACGTCACCTCGGGGGCTGCAATCTCAAAGGCGATCGAGCCAAACGCCAGCCCCGCACTCTGCATGGCCCATGACTCCAAGGAGCCGGATTCCTCTCCAAACTCCGAACCCCTCGCGTCCCTGCCGATCGAACCCGATTGGGCGCCAATAATGGAGTTCACCGCCGCGGACATCTTTCAGCACTCGCCCTTCGGCGACATCCTGAATTCTCTAAAGTCTCTCTCTTTATCAGGAGAGCCCTGGCCAGATTACGGTCAGCGAGGATGGGATACGGACGATGAAGAAATTCAAAACCCACCCACCACCCACTTGGTAGCCACTGTCGACAATTTAAACGACGTGCTCAACTTCGACTCCACAGACATCGACAGCATGGATGACGATGCAGGAGATACCGATAAACCAACGCCCATAGGGCATTGGGCAGCCACCTCATCTCACGATGTATACATGGTGGATACCCCTAAAGGAAGTGACAACGAGGAAAAGGGGGATGGAACGGGAGATCGACCCCCCCGAAAAGCAATCAAAGCGTCGGTGTAAACGCCGACCCAAGCCCCGCCTCGGTAAAGACCCAGCCATAGAGCAGGATGAGCCAGTAGACGACGAGTAGGCCTTAGAGCAACCGTCCGAACAGGGCAACACAGATGAAGAAACAAAACATCCCTCCCCCGGCGAAAATGGCACTCCGGACAACCTTCCGCCGGATAAACCCACGAAGAAGAAGAATCTCCACAGGAGGCTCGTGGCAACAGCATGCAGCCTGAAAAAGCAGAAGCGGAAGCTAAAAACGGCGGAAGATGCACTCAGGATCAGATGGAGCAAAGTAATCAATACGGCAGATAAATACGGCGACAGTCGCCGCACTAAAAGCTACCCGAAGAGAAAGCTACTGCCTAAATTCGACGAAGAGGCCCTAGAGCCCTCGCATTCAAAAAATAAGAAACCCACTCGGTCGGATAGACGACCCCATGGCCAGCATAAAGCAGCAAGCGAGGCCGCACTCAAGTCGGCATGCGACCCACTTAAGGATTCGCATCATGGCCCAGTTAGGTCCATTTATGGGCCAAGAAAGCAAGCTCTCGTAAGCAAGGCTATGAAGCCATCATCAGAATCCGGCACACCCAAATACAGAGGTGACGCACACCCCCTATGTTTCACCGATGAGGTCCTGGACTATGAATTCCCAGAGGGATTCAAACCCATAAACATAGAGGCATATGATGGAACAACAGACCCTGGAGTTTGGATCGAGGATTATATCCTCCACATACACATGGCTAGAGGAGATGATATCCACGCCATAAAATACCTACCCCTTAAGCTTAAAGGGCCAGCCCGGCATTGTCTTAAAAGCCTTCCCGAAAACACAATTGGAAGCTGGGAAGAGCTCGAGGATGCTTTCCGAGCAAACTTTCAAGGGACCTATGTCCGCCCTCCGGATGCAGACGATCTTAGTCACATAACTCAACAACCCGGAGAATCAGCTCGGCAGTTCTGGAATAGATTCATCACTAAAAAGAATCAGATAGTCGACTATCCGGACGCCGAAGCCTTAGCAGCTTTCAGGCATAACGTCCGAGACGAATGGCTCGCCAGACACCTCGGCCAAGAAAAGCCAAGAACAATGGCCGCACTAACAAGCCTCATGACCCGCTTTTGTGTAGGAGAGGACAGCTGGTTGGCAAGGTGCAGCCCCAGCGACCCAAGTACATCCGAAACTAGGGACGGAAACGGAAAACCGCGACGCAACAAGGACCGTCACTGGACTAAGGACAAAAATACGAAGAGCACGGCAGTCAATGCCGGATTCAAAGGCTCACGATGAAATCAGGAAAAATCGCCCCCCAGGATAACAGGGACGATCCATCCAACCTAAATAAAATCCTGGACAGGATATGTCAGATACACAGTACTCCCGGGAAGCCTGCTAACCATACCCACAGAGACTGTTGGGTTTTCAAACAATCCGGCAGACTCAATGCCCAACACAAGGGGCTCGACACACCAAGCAAAGACGAGGACGAACCCCAAAAGCAGAGCACCAGGAAACAAAAGAACTTCCCACAAGAAGTAAAAACAGTGAACTCACTTCACATAACAAAACGTGCGGTGCCCGTAAAGGTACGCACTGTTGGAAATATGCCCTAGAGGCAATAATAAAAGCATTATTATTATATTTCCTTGTTCATGATAATTGTCTTTATTCATGTTATAATTGTGTTATCCGGAAATCGTAATACATGTGTGAATAACAGACACCAACATGTCCCTAGTAAGCCTCTAGTCGACTAGCTCGTTGATCAACAGATAGTCATGGTTTCCTGACTATGGACATTGGATGTCATTGATAACAAGATCACATCATTAGGAGAATGATGTGATGGACAAGACCCAATCCTAAACATAGCACAAGATCGTATAGTTCGTTTGCTAGAGTTTTCCAATGTCAAAGTATCTTTTCCTTAGACCATGAGATCGTGTAACTCCCGGATACCGTAGGAGTGATTTGGGTATACCAAACGTCACAACGTAACTGGGTGACTATAAAGGTAGACTACGGGTATCTCCGAAAGTGTCTGTTGGGTTGACATGGATCAAGACTGAGATTTGTCACTCCGTATGACGGAGAGGTATCACTGGGCCCACTCGGTAATGCATCATCATAATGAGCTCAAAGTGACCAAGTGTCTGGTCACGGGATCATGCATTACGGTACGAGTAAAGTGACTTGCCGGTAACGAGATTGAACGAGGTATTGGGATACCGACGATCGAATCTCGGGCAAGTAACATATCGATTGACAAAGGGAATTGCATACGGGGTTGATTGAATCCTCGACATCATGGTTCATCCGATGAGATCATCGTGGAGCATGTGGGAGCCAACATGGGTATCCAGATCCCGCTGTTGGTTATTGACCGGAGAGTCGTCTCGGTCATGTCTGCTTGTCTCCCGAACCCGTAGGGTCTACACACTTAAGGTTCGGTGACGCTAGGGTTGTGAAGATATGCATATGCAGTAACCCGAATGTTGTTCGGGGTCCCGGATGAGATCTCGGACGTCACGAGGAGTTCCGGAATGGTCCGGAGGTAAAGAATTATATATAGGAAGTGTTGTTTCGGCCATCGGGACAAGTTTCGGGGTCACCGGTATTGTACCGGGACCACCGGAAGGGTCCCGGGGGTCCACCGAGTGGGGCCACCTATCCCGGAGGGTCCCATGGGCTGAAGTGGGAGGGAACCCAGCCCATAGTGGGCTGGGGCGCCACCCCCCTAGGGCCCATGCTTGAGGGGAAACCCTAAAGGGGGGCGCCCCTTGCTTGGGGGGCAAGCCCCCCACCCTAGGCCGCCGCCCCCCCTAGTAGATTCCATCTACTAGGGCCGGCGCCCCCCCCCCCTAGCACCCCTATATATAGTGGGGGAGATGAGGGACTTCATACCCCAGCCCCTGGCGCCTCCCTCTCTCCCCGTTACGTCTCTCCCTCGTAGTATAGGCGAAGCCCTGCTACTGTGACGCCCTGCATCCACCACCACGCCGTCGTGCTGCTGGATCTTCATCAACCTCTCCTTCCCCCTTGCTGGATCAAGAAGGAGGAGACGTCTCCCGTCCCGTACGTGTGTTGAACGCGGAGGTGCCGTCCGTTCGGCGCTTGGTCATCGGTGATTTGGATCACGTCGTGTTCGACTACATCATCACCGTTCTTTGAACGCTTCCGTGCGCGATCTACAAAGGTATGTAGATGCATCCGATGACTCGTTGCTAGATGAACTCCTAGATGGATCTTGGTGAAACGAGTAGGAAAATTTTTGTTTTCTGCAACGTTACCCAACAGTGGCATCATGAGCTAGGTCTATGCGTAGTTCTTCTTGCGCGAGTAGAACACAATTTGTTGTGGGCGTAGATTTGTCAACTTTCTTGCCGCTACTAGTCTTTTCTTGCGGCAGCGGTATTGTGGGATGAAGCGGCCCGGACCAACCTTACACGTACGCTTACGTGAGACCGGTTCCACCGACTAACATGCACTAGTTGCATAAGGTGGCTGGCGGGTGTCTGTCTCTCCCACTTTAGTTGGAGCAGATTCGATGAACAGGGTCCTTATGAAGGGTAAATAGAAGTTGACAAATCATGTTGTGGCTTTAACGTAGGTAAGAAGACGTTCTTGCTAGAACCCTAATTCAGCCACGTAAAACTTGCAAACAACAATTAGATGACGTCTAACTTGTTTTTGCAGCAAGTGGTTTGTGATATGATATGGCCAAAGTTGTGATGAATGATGAATGATCTATATGTGATGTATGAGATGTTCATGCTATTGTAATAGGAATCACGACTTGCATGTCGATGAGTATGACAACCGGCAGGAGCCATAGGAGTTGTCCTTATTCTTTTATATGACCTGCGTGTCATTGAGAAACGCCATGTAAATTACTTTACTTTATTGCTAAACGCGTTAGCCATAGTAGTAGAAGTAATAGTTGGCGAGCAACTTCATGGAGACACAATGATGGAGATCATGGTGTCAAGCCGGTGACAAGATGATCATGGAGCCCTAAGATGGAGATCAAAGGAGCTATGTGATATTGGCCATATCATGTCACGTTTATTATTTGATTGCATGTGATGTTTATCATGTTTTGCATCTTGTTTACTTAGAACGACGGTAGTAAATAAGATGATCCCTCATACTAATTTCAAGAAGTGTTCCCCCTAACTATGCACCGTTGCGACAGTTCGCTGTTTCAAAACATCACGTGATGATCGGGTGTTTTATTCAGACGTTCACATACAACGGGTGTAAGACAGATTTACACATGCAAACACTTAGGTTGACTTGACGAGCCTAGCATGTACAGACATGGCCTCGGAACACACAAGACCGAAAGGTCGAGCATGAGTCGTATAGAAGATATGATCAACATGAAGATGTTCACCGATGTTGACTAGTCCGTCTCACGTGATGATCGGACACGGCCTAGTTAACTCGGATCATGTAATACTTAGATGACTAGAGGGATGTCTAATCTAAGTGGGAGTTCATTAATAATTTGATTACATGAACTTTATTATCATGAACTTAGTCTAAAATCTTTACATATGTCTTGTAGATCAAATGGCCAACGTAGTCCTCAACTTCAACGCGTTCCTAGAGAAAACCAAGCTGAAAGACGATGGCAGCAACTATACGGACTGGGTCCGGAACCTAAGGATCATCCTCAAAGCTGCCAAGAAAGATTATGTCCTACAAGCACCGCTAGGTGAAGCTCCCGTCCCACAGAACCAAGACGTTATGAACGCTTGGCAGACACGTGTTGACGACTACTCCCTCGTTCAGTGCGGCATGCTTTACAGCTCAGAGCCGGGGCTCCAAAAACGTTTTGAGAGACATGGAGCATATGAGATGTTCGAAGAGCTGAAAATGGTTTTTCAGCTGTAAGATATGAAGTCTCCGATAAGTTCTTCAGCTGTAAGATGGAGGAAAATAGTTCTGTCAGTGAGCACATACTCACTATGTCTGGGTTGCATAACCGCTTGTCTCAGCTGGGAGTTAATCTCCCGGATGATGCGGTCATTGACAAAATCCTCCAGTCGCTTCCACCAAGCTACAAGAGCTTTGTGATGAACTTCAACATGCAGGGGATGCAAAAGACCATTCCTGAGTTGTTCTCAATGCTGAAATCAGCGAAGGTAGAAGTCAAGAAGGAACATCAAGTGTTGATGGTCAATAAAACCACTAAGTTCAAGAAAGGCAAGGGTAAAAAGAACTTCAAGAAGGATGGCAAGGAGGTTGCCGCGCCCGGCAAGCAAGCTGCTGGGAAGAAGCCAAAGAATGGACCCAAGCCCGAGACTGAGTGCTTTTATTGCAAGGGAAGCGGTCACTGGAAGCGGAACTGCCCTAAATACTTAGCAGACAAGAAGGCCGGCAAAACAAAAGGTATATGTGATATACATGTGATCGATGTGTACCTTACTAGTGTCCGTAGTAGCTCCTAGGTATTTGATACCGGTGCAGTTGCTCACATTTGTAACTCAAAGCAGGGGCTGCGGAATAAGTGGAAACTGGCAAAGGACGAGGTGATGATGCGCGTCGGGAATGGTTCCAAGGTCAATGTGATCGCCGTCGGCACGCTACCTCTATATCTACCTTTGGGATTAGTTTTAAACCTTAATAATTGTTATTTAGTGCCAGCTTTGAGCATGAACATTGTATCGGGATCTCGTTTAATTCGAGATGGCTACTCATTTAAATCCGAGAATAATGGTTGTTCTATTTATATGAGAGATATGTTTTATGGTCATGCTCCTATGGTGAATGGTTTATTCTTTATGAATCTCGAACGTGATACTACACATGTTCATAACGTGAGTACCAAAAGATGTAAGATTGATAATGATAGTCCCACATACTTGTGGCACTGCCGCCTTGGTCACATAGGTGTCAAACGCATGAAGAAGCTCCATGCAGATGGACTTTTAGAGTCTCTTGATTATGAATCATTTGACACGTGCGAACCATGCCTCATGGGTAAGATGACCAAGACTCCGTTCTCAGGAACAATGGAGCGAGCAACCAACTTATTGGAAATCATACATACTGATGTATGCGGTCCAATGAGTGTTGAGGCTCGCGGTGGCTATCGTTATGTTCTCACCCTCACTGATGACTTGAGTAGATATGGGTATATCTACTTAATGAAACACAAGTCTGAAACCTTTGAAAAGTTCAAGGAATTTCAGAGTGAGGTTGAAAATCAACGTGACAGGAAAATCAAGTTTCTACGATCAGATCGTGGAGGAGAATACTTGAGTCACGAATTTGGCACACACTTAAGAAAATGTGGAATAGTTTCACAACTCACGCCGCCTGGAACACCTCAGCGTAACGGTGTGTCCGAACGTCGTAATCGCACTCTATTAGATATGGTGCGATCTATGATGTCTCTTACCGATTTACCGCTATCTTTTTGGGGCTATGCTTTAGAGACTGCCGCATTCACTTTAAATAGGGCTCCATCGAAATCCGTTGAGACGACACCGTATGAATTATGGTTTGGGAAGAAACCTAAGCTGTCGTTTCTAAAAGTTTGGGGATGCGATGCTTATGTCAAGAAACTTCAACCTGAAAAGCTCGAACCCAAATCGGAAAAATGCGTCTTCATAGGATACCCAAAAGAAACTATTGGGTACACCTTCTACCTCAGATCCGAAGGCAAGATCTTTGTTGCCAAGAATGGGTCCTTTCTAGAGAAAGAGTTTCTCTCGAAAGAAGTAAATGGGAGGAAAGTAGAGCTTGATGAAGTATTACCTCTTGAACCGGAAAATGGCGCAACTCAAGAAAATGTTCCTGAGGTGCCTGCACCGACTAGAGAGGAAGTTAATGATAATGATCAAGATACTTCTGATCAAGCTCCTACTGAAATTCGAAGGTCCACAAGGACACGTTCCGCACCAGAGTGGTACGGCAACCCTGTCTTGGAAATCATGTTGTTAGACAACGGTGAACCTTCGAACTATGAAGAAGCGATGGCGGGCCCGAATTCCGACAAATGGCTAGAAGCCATGAAATCCGAGATAGGATCCATGTATGAAAATGAAGTATGGACTTTGACTGACTTGCCCGTTGAACGGCGAGCCATAGAAAATAAATGGATCTTTAAGAAGAAGACAGACGCGGATGGTAATGTGACCATCTATAAAGCTCGACTTGTCGCTAAGGGTTATCGACAAGTTCAAGGGGTTGACTACGATGAGACTTTCTCACCGGTAGCAAAGCTAAAGTTCGTCCGAATCATGTTAGCAATTGCCGCATTCTACGATTATGAGATATGGCAAATGGACGTCAAAACGGCATTCCTTAGTGGTTTCCTTAAGGAAGAATTGTATATGATGCAGCCGGAAGGTTTTGTCGATCCTAAGAATGCTGACAAGGTGTGCAAGCTCCAACGCTCGATTTATGGGTTGGTGCAAGCATCTCGGAGTTGGAACATTCGCTTTGATGAGATGATCAAAGCCTTTGGGTTTACACAGACTTATGGAGAAGCCTGTGTTTACAAGAAAGTGAGTGGGAGCTCTGTAGCATTTCTCATATTATATGTAGATGACATACTATTGATGGGAAATGATATAGAACTCTTGGACAGCATCAAGGCCTACTTGAATAAGAGTTTTTCAATGAAGGACCTTGGAGAAGCTGCTTATATATTAGGCATCAAAATCTATAGAGATAGATCGAGACGCCTCATAGGTCTTTCACAAAGCACATACCTTGATAAGATATTGAAGAAGTTCAATATGGATCAATCTAAGAAGGGGTTCTTGCCTGTGTTACAAGGTATGAAATTGAGCTCAGCTCAATGTCCGACCACGGCAGAAGATATAGAAGAGATGAGCGTCATCCCCTATGCATCAGCCATAGGTTCTATTATGTATGCCATGCTGTGTACCAGACCTGATGTAAACCTTGCCGTAAGTTTGGTAGGAAGGTACCAAAGTAATCCCGGCAAGGAACACTGGACAGCGGTCAAGAATATCCTGAAGTACCTAAAAAGGACTAAGGAAATGTTTCTCGTTTATAGAGGTGACGAAGAGCTCGTCGTAAAGGGTTACGTCGACGCTAACTTCGACACAGATCTGGATGACTCTAAGTCACAAACCGGATACGTGTATATTTTGAATGGTGGGGCAGTAAGCTGGTGCAGTTGCAAGCAAAGCGTCGTGGCGGGATCTACATGTGAAGCGGAGTACATGGCAGCCTCGGAGGCAGCACATGAAGCAATATGGGTGAAGGAGTTCATCACCGACCTAGGAGTCATACCCAATGCGTCGGCGCCGATCAAGCACTTCTGTGACAACACTGGAGCTATTGCTCTTGCCAAGGAGCCCAGGTTTCACAAGAAGACAAGGCACATCAAGCGTCGCTTCAACTCCATTCGTGAAAATGTTCAAGATGGAGACATAGAGATTTGTAAAGTACATACGGACCTGAATGTAGCAGATCCGTTGACTAAACCTCTCCCTAGGGCAAAACATGATCAACACCAGAATTCCATGGGTGTTCGATTCATCACAATGTAACTAGATTATTGACTCTAGTGCAAGTGGGAGACTGTTGGAAATATGCCCTAGAGGCAATAATAAAAGCATTATTATTATATTTCCTTGTTCATGATAATTGTCTTTATTCATGCTATAATTGTGTTATCCGGAAATCGTAATACATGTGTGAATAATAGACACCAACATGTCCCTAGTAAGCCTCTAGTCGACTAGCTCGTTGATCAACAGATAGTCATGGTTTCCTGATATGGACATTGGATGTCATTGATAACGAGATCACATCATTAGGAGAATGATGTGATGGACAAGACCCAATCCTAAACATAGCACAAGATCGTATAGTTCGTTTGCTAGAGTTTTCCAATGTCAAAGTATCTTTTCCTTAGACCATGAGATCGTGTAACTCCCGGATACCGTAGGAGTGCTTTGGGTATACCAAACGTCACAACGTAATTGGGTGACTATAAAGGTAGATTACGGGTATCTCCGAAAGTGTCTGTTGGGTTGACATGGATCAAGACTGGGATTTGTCACTCCGTATGACGGAGAGGTATCACTGGGCCCACTCGGTAATGCATCATCATAATGAGCTCAAAGTGACAAAGTGTCTGGTCACGGGATCATGCATTACGGTACGAGTAAAGTGACTTGCCGGTAACGAGATTGAACAAGGTATTGGGATACCGACGATCGAATCTCGGGCAAGTAACATATCGATTGACAAAGGGAATTGCATACGGGGTTGATTGAATCCTCGACATCGTGGTTCATCCGATGAGATCATCGTTGAGCATGTGGGAGCCAACATGGGTATCCAGATCCCGATGTTGGTTATTGACCGGAGAGTCGTCTCGGTCATGTTTGCTTGTCTCCCGAACCCGTAGGGTCTACACACTTAAGGTTCGGTGACGCTAGGGTTGTGAAGATATGCATATGCAGTAACCCAAATGTTTTTCGGGGTCCCGGATGAGATCCTGGACGTCACGAGGAGTTCCGGAATGGTCCGGAGGTAAAGAATTATATATAGGAAGTGCTGTTTCGGCCATCGGGACAAGTTTTGGGGTCACCGGTATTGTACCGGGACCACCGGAAGGGTCCCGGGGGTCCACCGGGTGGGGCCACCTATCCCGGAGGGCCCCATGGGCTGAAGTGGGAGGGAACCCAGCCCATAGTGGGCTGGGGCGCCACCCCCCTAGGGCCCATGCGGCTAGGGTTGAGGGGAAACCCTAAAGGGGGGCGCCCCCTTGCTTGGGGGGCAAGCCCCCCACCCTAGGCCGCCGCCCCCCCTAGTAGATTCCATCTACTAGGGCCGGCGCCCCCCCCTAGCACCCCTATATATAGTGGGGGAGATGAGGGACTTCATACCCCAGCCCCTGGCGCCTCCCTCTCTCCCCGTTACGTCTCTCCCTCGTAGTATAGGCGAAGCCCTGCTACTGTGACGCCCTGCATCCACCACCACGCCGTCGTGCTGCTGGATCTTCGTCAACCTCTCCTTCCCCCTTGCTGGATCAAGAAGGAGGAGACGTCTCCCGTCCCGTACGTGTGTTGAACACGGAGGTGCCGTCTGTTCGGCGCTTGGTCATCGGTGATTTGGATCACGTCGTGTTCGACTACATCATCACCGTTCTTTGAACGCTTCCGTGCGCGATCTACAAAGGTATGTAGATGCATCCGATGACTCATTGCTAGATGAACTCCTAGATGGATCTTGGTGAAACGAGTAGGAAATTTTTTGTTTTCTGCAACGTTACCCAACACGCACCACACGGCCCATCCCCAAAGGGTCCTGCCACTGGTTGTCAAAACCGATCATCTTCGATCAGCTAGATTATTCTAGGAATATCAAGAATGTAGGCTGGACTGCCTTGATACTCGATCCAATAATTGGCGGACTCCAGTTTTCAAATGTCCTTATGGACGGCAGCAGTGGACTAAACCTGATATATCAGGATACAATCCAGCACATGGGGATAAACCCAGCAAGAATCCACTGCAGAAAAACCTCCTTTCAAGGGGTAATACCTGGTCTGGACACCCATTGTACGGGTTTTCTCCGGCTCACAGTCACATTCGGCTCTGCCGATAACCTCCGCCGTGAAAAGCTGACCTTCCATATCGTCCCGTTCTCAAGTCGCTATCAAGCACTACTGGGACGCGAAGCTTTCGCTCGCTTTAACACAATACCGCATTATGCATCTCTTACGCTTAAGATGCCCGGTCCACGAGGCATCATCTCTTTGAAGGGGAAGCACTAAAGTGCGCCTCCCCAAGCGGAGGACTGTGCGGCCGCTTTGTCAGCCCCACAGCAAAATGGCCTCACCTGCCAAAAAACTTCGAAATAGGTCATTCAAGACCATGAACGTGGATACACGAGTTCGGTGCAAAATCATCATTGATGCAGGCCTAGAAGCCATATACCCCCGCACTAGGGGCTCCACGCATATACAATAAGAGACAATAAAGCTCAAACTTATATATCTTACTTTATACTTTGCTTCTTTTAAACTTTTTCGGCACGACCCGTTTTCAACTTAGTTCCTCTCTTTTACAGATGAACGTCGTGCGGTGCCCGTCCAGGATACGGCACAACGGAGACACAGGCGCAGACGTGCAGTAGGGACCCGTCCTAAAGGATTCTTTTTATATTAAGACCCTGCGTAAACCTTTTTTACTGTCTCTTGTTGCTACACATCCCCTGGTTTTTTCTTTCTAATATAACCAAGGAGGAGGCTGGCGTCTTGGCCTGTGGCCACGTCAGAATTTTTGCACGTACCTAGACACTAGGGGCTTTTTTAATAAAGAGTGTAGTTTCGCCCGCACTCATAAAGACCGAACACCTTAGGGAGTGTTCGGCGTCGTGAGTTTTGGCATTATATGCATCAGCTCTGAATCATGTCTTTGGTCAAATGTTGGGTTGCCCGGCTCCTGAGTTCGGCTACCTTACGTTCCGCTCTATCGGCTAAGGTAGCACCAGGAGAACTACTGCGATTGTGCCCCCGGTTCGGCCAGGGCGAGCACCTCAGTAGAGAAAGCCGAAAACTGACTGTCATGATGTAGCGTGAGACTGGTCAGCCACTCGATGACCTATCGGAATCTATCGGATCCCTCCGCTTTAACAAAGGGCCGCTTCCCGGTCAGGCACATACGCGCCCCGAATTCAGACGAGCGCAGTTGCCACCAAGGAGCTACCTAAAGAGTCTCATTGTCAAACTCCTATGGCTAAGTGAAAGTGTTAAAGCATTATAGTCCGTTTGCCTGGCCCGCTGCGCTATCACCTCCTTTGTAGGACCAAGACGTTGGGTTAAGTGTGAAAATGCGTCTTTTGCGAGCACCCCCGCACTATGTGCGTGGGGGCTGAAGCCAACGACTGTCATCTTTCAGATTCTATATATATACATATATCTTAAAACAGCCGCACAGGAGGTGTTCCCAATACTTGGAGGCCCAAGTATAAAAAAGGCCACTACAGTTTATCAAAATATTACTTTATAATTACATATGCTATCACAACATAGCATCTTTCGGGCACCGCGTCTCTATTACACGAGCGCCTTCAAGAACTTCCTGAAAATAGTGCTTAGAGGGTACTCGGCGTTTGTCCGAATCTCGGGACGCAACAACGGTGGTCTCCATCTCTGCCCAGTATGTCTTAACACGGGCAAGAGCCATCCTAGCGCCCTCTATGCACGCTGACCTCTTCATTGCATTTATACACGGCACCGCGTCAAGGAATTGCTACACCAAGCTGAAATAACTCTTCGGCTCCGATCTCCCCGGCCACAGGTGACCCATGACGTACTTCATGGCGAGTCCAGACAACCTATTCAGTTCGGCCCATTGAGCCAAACAATCATCCACTGCAAGTGGACGCTCTAGATCGTGGAACTGTGACCAGAAAAGCTTCTCCACTTCACGATCTTTTAGATCTCGAAAGTGTTCGGTCGCATCAGCAGCACTTGCTGCCAAATCCAGATAGGTGTCCTCCACACTCCACATCTGGTCCAACGGAGCAAACTTCGGATCGCAAAACTTCCTCCGCAGCATAAAGGGCTTTCCAGCCGCAATCTGTCCGGCCTGACGCAGCTCCTCCTTCGCAGCTCTCATCGCAGAGCGAGCATCCTTGGCATCGGCAACGGCCTTCTCTAAGTCCGTCTGTCTTGCCCGGTCTTCTTTCTCAAGAAGTTTGCAACGGTCTGCAGCACTCTTTAACTTCTCTGCCATCTTGGCCATCTCTTCTTTGCTTCGGCAGTGAGCAGCCTATTCGGCTCTCAGCTCTTCAAGGGCCTTCTCGGTAGTCGCATCGCTTTTTCTGGCTTGCTCCTTAGCTCGGGCAAGTTCTGCCCTAAGATTCTCCACGGCGGCCGTACCATCTGCATCAAGCACACACATTGTAAGACACTGGCATGAAGCTCCTCTTACCTGATGCCGCCCGAAGAATTACATACCTTGAGCCTCATCAAGCCGCTTGTTGACAAGCGTGATGTCGGCATCTGCCACGTCCAGTTGCTGCTTTAGTTCGGCCACATCATCAGTTCGGCTTGATTCCGGACACCTCGCCACCTACATTCAAAGGCGACATCTTAGACCTGGGATTATGATCCTCTGTGTGCCGTCATTTCTTGACAACGCGTAGAGTCTCAGGGGCTACCATCTACACAGGGCGCATCTTACTTATGCGCAACTGACAAAAGTGTACATTATCTAACATACCTCAAAACCCGTCAGTAAACTTTTGACGGCCTCATGCAATCCGCTTTCTGCGGATGAAATCCTTTCAATCACCGTGCCCATCAATGCACGATGCTCTTCTGAGATAGAAGCTCGCCCCAGCAGAATCTTTAGTTCCTCCGGCCGAGCACCAGACGGTGCCGGACTTGCCCTATGACCTCTTTCGAAGGCCGGACATGGAGAACCTCGGGGGGGCACATAGCTATCTTCTGCCCCTGCCGGATTCGGAGAAACCCTCCGCGACGACACCTCAGGGTCGCCCGCCTCGCTAGGCGGCACGGCAGGGGGAGGCGTCCCGCTCTCCATCATCTCCGAAAGAAGATCCCCCGAAGACGAGCTCTGCTGCGAAGGGCTGAGGTCCGAGCTACAAGGTAAAATTTCGGTTAATCTTCTCAGATATAAAATCAAGGATTTCTCTCATCCCACAAAAGGAAAATCTTTTCTCCACTTACGGCTCGCTGGAGGGCTGATCCCCTTGAGGGCGTAGTCCGGCCGAGGAACTCCCCGGCGTCGGACCCTCTGACGAGGGTTTTCTCCCCCGTTTCGAGGCCATGGTTTCCGGGTCATCAGAGGCGGCTCTCTTCTTCCCCTTAGGAGAGGAATTGTTGGTTCCTCCCTTCAGAGCAGCCTCCTTTGAGGAGGCCATAGCTTCCTTGTCCTCCCCCTCCAAAGGCATTATCTCCAACATCCTGACCAGCACGGGATCCGGCCTGGTTTCAGGAAGGGGAGCCGGACACCTGATCAGCTTTGCCTTCGCTATCCACTCCTGTTTAAAAGGACGGCTCTTTTAGGGGCATGTTTATGACAATTATACGGATAGAAGGTCCGGGCACAAAGTTGCTTACTTGAGTATCCGGGCGATTGCAGCTTAGGCCTACGTCCTCGGTTAAGTCCGGACACATCTCTTGTGATCTGAAGAACAGTTTATACATCTCCACGGGCGTTGCGCCCATAAAATGCTGGAGAACTCGTGGTCCCTCCGGATTAAACTCCCACAGACGAAGGGAGCGACGTTTGTCGGGCAATATTCAGTCAATCAGCATGACCTGCGTCACCTTGACCAAACTGAGGTCTCCTTCCAAGAGATCCTTAATTCAGCCCTGTAATAGTGGCACGTCTTTGGGCAAACCCCAATCTAATCCTTTGTTGACCCATGATGCTAGCCGTGATGGGGGACCCGAGCGAAAGGCAGGAGGCGCCGCCCACTTGGCGCTCCTGGGAGCGGTGATATAGAACCAATCTCGTTGCCACAAGCCGAGCTCCTCTTGAAAGGAGCCCTTGGGCCATGGAGCATCAGCATTCTTACTTATGAAAGCACCTCCGCACTCTGCGTGCCGTCCCTCGATCATCTTCGGCGCCACTCCAAAAGTCTTGAGCCATAATCCGAAGTGAGGAGTAACGCGGAGGAACGCTTCGCACACAACAATGAATGAGGAAATATGGAGGATGGACTCCGGAGCTAAGTCATGAAATTCCAGCCCATAATAAAACAGCAGCCCCCTCACGAAGGGATCCATCGGGAAGCCTAACCCCTGAAGGAAGTGAGATATGAACACTACGCTCTCACCGGGCTGGGGACTGGGAATAGCCTGCCCTTGAGCAGGCAACCTATGCGGAATTTCGGCGGTCAAGAACTTAGCCTCTCTCAACTTTAGCACGTCCTCCTCCATGACGGAGGAGGGCATCCATCGGCCTTGAAGGTCAGAACCGGACATTGTCGAAGGTCCGAAGCGCCTGGAATCTGGAGCCTAGGGTGTTGGAACTCGAGGCGACGGGCGAACTCGTTTGAGATTGGAAAAAGGAGTAAGGCCTTGGTCTCTTTATAAGAGGTTGAATACCAGGAGCCCTCCCCTAACCGTTTGGGACTCGCCTTTAATCGAGAAAACATGCTAACGGGCACGATTGGGTTACCCACGTCCGTATTGATGAGAATCCCGTAAAAGGGGGGCACATGATCTCTGCTTTAACAAGACGTGCCAAGGAAACCGCCTCACAAAATATGCTGAGGTGGAAAAGTGAAAACGATTCGAATAAAGGACTTGGTCATAGTGTGATGACGCACCGCGGAATACGTCGGCAGATTTGATTTGTGTCAATATTATTCTCTCTATGGCAATATGTGGAAACTTATTTTGCAGAGCCGGACACTACTCTTGGTGTTTACGATCTTCTACGAAGGACTTGGAGAAGGAACCCGCCTTGCAATGCCGAAGACAATTTGCATGCTGGACTCGTCGTCATTGAAGCCTGGTTCAGGGGCTACTGAGGGAGTCCTGGATTAGGGGGTGTTCGGGTAGCCGGACTATACCTTCAGCCGGACTCCTGGACTATGAAGATACAAGATTGAAGACTTCGTCCCGTGTCCGGATGGGACTTTCCTTGGCGTGGAAGGCAAGCTTGGCGATGCGGATATTCAAGATCTCCTGCCATTGTAACCGACTCTGTGTAACCCTAACCCTATCCGATGTCTATATAAACCGGAGGGTTGTAGTGCGTAGGCAATCAACTCCATACACAACAATCATACCATAGGCTAGCTTCTAGGGTTTAGCCTCCTTGATCTCGTGGTAGATCTACTCTTGTACTACCCATATCATCAATATTAATCAAGCAGGAGTAGGGTATTACCTCCATCGAGAGGGCCCGAACCTGGGTAAAAAACATTGTGTCCTTGTCTCCTGTTACCATCCGGCCTTGACGCACAGTTCGGGACCCCCTACCCGAGATCCGCCGGTTTTGACACCGACAAGGAGCTCGAGAGGAACCGGCTTCGTTGGCGGGTGGCGACGCACAGGAGGGGAAGGGGAGATCGAGGAGGGGTGCTCCTCTGGCGGCGCGAGGTGGGAGGAGTGGGGATCAGGCAGAGGGATGGGTGGCTTGCCTTGCCTGCCTCTGTGAGTGACGGTGCACAGGAAAGGAGAGGGAGCGAGGGGATCGGGAGAGAGTATGGTCTTTTTCTTTTTTGAGGAAGGGAGAGAGCGTGGTGAGGGGCTAGGGTTAGATAGGCGCCGGTTGGGCCTAGGTGGGTCGGCGCTATGGGCTAGGCCGAGCTGCGGTCACTGGGAGGTCCAGTTGGGCTGGTTCTCTTCTCTCTCTCTAATTTCCTCTCTATTTCAAAGAAATAGAAACTTAGACGAAATGTCGAGAGAGTTTGGGCATGGAGTTAATTTTTTCAAACTCAAAAAAATGAGCTTAATCCAAGAAAACAGGAGTGGGCATGGATGCAACGTTTAGATTCAAACACATTTGACTTTAATTCCAATGGGTGAATAGGGAGTGAGGGTTTGGAAGGTCGAAAAATGTTGATATTTTTGGTGGAGCTTTGATAAATGGAGAAAGAATTATCGACGGGGTTGGAGGTCCACTCGAAGCACAAAAGACATGGGATTTATTTGCATGTGTGTTATGGTCAATCCCAAATTAATGGAATATTTTATAATAGCTCCCTAAATATTGGGAGGATATGTTATAAAGAGAAATCAGCATGGGAATCCCCTCGATTTAAATAGATCAACGATCTATGCGATTTATTTAGTTGAGTTTTTAAAAGGGGGTTGCGTGACGACGTGATGCAATGCAAATGATGGAAATGAAGAATGCAACGAACAAAACAAATGAAACACATGACAGCAACGAAATAACTGGAAGGCATCTGAAGCGTCGATCTCGGGTTGTTACAACTCTCCTCCACTTACAAGAGATCTCGCCCCGAGATCTTGGGATGACAATCGGAAGAGGAAGAGAAGAGGTAAAACTAAGTCGCTTCTTGACAAACGGGTGAAACCAAAGAACCCTGAGAGGTCCAAGAATCTTGCAAGAAATAATACAATGGAGATGAACGAAGTTGAAAATACTCCGTTAGAAAAGAGGAACAAGGAACATTATCAGAACCTTGTAGGTTGGAAACACATGAATCAAGAGCTCAAGGGGCAAGAAATAATTTAAAACCACTCCGGTTGAAAAGAGAAGCAAGGTATATATTCTTCCACTCTATATGTTACCAGTGCTGTTGGTGTGAGATACAGAAGAGGGAGGGAGGGATGGAGAGTTGAAAGAGTACTACGACGGTGCATCTTGCTTAAACTGGGTGAAGGAGGGGCCACGTCATGTTCGCTCCGCACGTCGGCTATGGAGAGGGAGGGAGAGAGAAGCATGTGATCATGCCTAGGATGACCATGTCCTTAGTCCTTCCATACCTCATCTTCATGTGGCTACTCCCCTCTGTCGTACCATCTCTCCCCCGGCTTTGCATGCCCCAATACTGGTCCTCCTTGAGGCCGTGATGTTGCTGTCAAGGGAAGCGTGGTTGCGTTGATGCAGTCAGTTTGCTCCTACTGTTGACGACAGTGTGAACAAAAGAGCACCAATCATTGTACACTCTTTATTTTCTAAACCGCCATCTTATCTTTGAAGTAGGCAAGTATAAAATATGAATTCACATTAAGACAATGAAGAATTAGACGGACTGAGAGATATAGCTCAGTATTTCACCACGACAGGTAAACTCCTCAATATCACGTGAACTTTGGAATTTACTTTATACCCGTTGCAACGCACAGGCTCTTTTTCTAGTCTATCCCTAATAATAAAGCATGGATTGACTCCGTGGGTTCACCGTCACAATACGCTTCTTCCCGTAAATTTACGCTTTCAGTTTAAATTTAGAACATATTCGAGGTGGTACTAAAGGTAATTCAATCGTAGTTGTTTTCTTTATTTTGCGTTCTAAAGATTGGCCCGTCGATTGTGTACACAAATACATAATTGGGCTGGGCATTCCTTCCCTAAAAAAGCGCAATGTGTGGCCGCATTACACCCGGTCTCTTTCGTCTTCTTGCATCGATCTCTTTCTTCCTCGACAGCAGCTCTGCAGCAGACCTGGACTCCTTCCTCTTCTTTGATCTCACCCGATCTCTTCAACGCGTACCAGATCGAGGAAAAGAAACTATTCGATTCGTTATTAAATCGAGAGGGAGAGGTCACGGGGACCAAGCACAAAGTCGTCAATGTCGTTGCTCTTCACCTCACTGATCCCCTTCGTTACGCCGCCGTTGGTCCTCACGTTGCCACTTGATCGGCATCGAGGTTGTTGGCCAAATCGACAGAAAAATCAGATCGGGATAGAAAGGTCACGAACTCACGGGTACCAAGCATGAAGTCGAGAAAAATCAGATCAAGATCGAGAGGAAAGTGGCGAAGAGCGAAAGACTCGCAGGCATTGATGACTCCTCCACCGGAATCGCCGGCTGGTTCTCCAGTGACACGCTTCATATGCATACACACTCATGTCATTGTCCTGCCGACGACCCCTATGCTGAAGGAGACAAGGAGAACGACTTCCAGTCGGGATCGAGACAACTCCTCCTCAAAATCAGCTGCTACTTCTCCTCTCTTCCATGGACGGGGACATGGTGCCCTGAGGCTTGGCTGGGTTCGATGGAGCAAGAAGAATTTGATGGGAGGAAATCATTGACATGTTGTAGTGGGTCTTGGAGTCATTCGGCAAAGGAGCCAGCCTCGAGGCTATTGGACGGGAGTCGACGGGCAGGGGATGGAGCGCGTCATGGCTGTTGGGCTCTGGTGCGGGCATCACGAGCGCATCCCGAGTCCATCCATCAGTCAAGGTGTCCACCCACTACAGTTCGAGATGCCGCTGCCAAGCGTGCCGACCAGAATATACCAGTCGGAACTTACATATTGTTAACATCGGTTGGTGATTCTTTTGCTACTTCGAGGGCCACCAGCAGCCCCGGCTGCGAACTTTGCATTGCTGGTATGTGTCTGTGGGACTGTTTCGCAGATCATGTCAACCAGCCTAGCAAATTGAAGGAACATGGTCTGAAGTTATTAGCGTATACTATAATGTAGATTCTCCCAGCAAACATATCAGAATAGCAGGTTCCCAGATCTTAAATAAAGTGTAGCAGTTAATTGTTGATAATGTACTATAACCTCATTTGCATCTGCCTAGCCTTTCATCGAGCAGCATTTTGGTAAGCATATCTTGGGCCCAGGTAAACAAAGAAGAGTTGATTTTTTTGTCGAAACAGACCCTCTGCCCACTGAAATTGCCAAAAGAGACCCCTTGCGGACGAAATTGACAAAAGAGACCCCCTCACTAGTGGCGGCAGGCGACACGTGTCACCTGCCGCCACGCCATGAGGCGGCGGGCCCTGCCGCCACCGCAGGAGGCGGCCGCGCGGGGCACAACGGCCTTCTTACAGCGCACCGTGCCGCGACGGAACGGGCCGCGCCAGGTGGGCCCGGCCGCCACCTGGTGAGGCGGCCGCCGCTGCCGCTGTCGCTCCCCGGCCAACACGGCCTGCTGCGCGCGCGATGAGACAGCGGGCCCGGCCGCCACCGGGTGAGGCGGCATCGCTGCATGCGGCCCAACAGGCGCACGCGACGACACTTTTTCAGGTGCTGATTCCCATGCGCAACACTTTTTCAGGCGCTGATTCCCACGCGCGACACTTTTGTTGCTTTGCCAGGCGCAACGACGACGAATTTCACGGGCTCGCTGTTGCTAACTGGGCTGATTCCTACGCGCGGAGGACGACGAATTTCATGGGCGGGAATCACTCTGGCTTTTGTTTCTTTTGCCTCAGCAGATGCGACGGCACTGCGAGAATCACGCTGATTATTGCTTCAGCAGATTCGATGGCACTGCGGGAATCCGAGGCTGCAGCAACCTGTTTTGCCGACACTACAGGGATCCTCTTCCTTTTATATAGTATGATTCTGCTCCGTGCGCAAGCACACTGGCATCCTCTTCTACCTTCTGAGTGTGTAAAAACAGAGAGAAAGAAAAACTCAGTAGGCACTTTCACTCGTGATTTAGGGCGATTTAGAGTTGGATTTTGAATATGTTGAAGTTGAAGAAAAGATAGACGAAGGTAAGATCTATCCATTTTTGTTGCTTTCGTTTGCATGCATGATGTTTTTACTCTTTTTGTTTCGTTCATAACTGTGTGTTATCTATTTTGTTAGGCATTATTTCATCACTTTTTGGAGTCATTTAGAGCTCCAGGAGTACGATTTGCCTAGCAAAGTGAACTACGAAGTTGAAGATCAAGGTATGAGCTTTGCAATAAATTGATTTTTTTTGTGCATGCAAGGTGGTAATTAGTTAGTCTTTTAGCTCATCATTAGCTATGCAATGTTAGTGATTAGAGGTTAGAAATAATTTCAGACGACAGATGTAGCATTTATAATATATTTTTTTAGAAGAGTAGGTTGAAGATGTTGTATCAATGTTAGGTGCGTCCATTGGTATTGACATGCAAGAAATCTTAATACGGTAATTAAGAAACACTTGTATTGTAATTGTTCATTGCATGTGGTATGTTATTTCATGTGGTATGTTTATTAATAAGTCTATAGTTAGGAGGTTGTAGGTCTACTTTGTTATGTCGCAATAATCTAAATTTTATATGTTACGAATATGTGCTAATGTACTTGATGATGTATGTAATTAGGTAAAATAATTCATCTTAGTAGCAAGAAAGGAGGAGATGACGTGATTGAAGAAATTGTGTTTCCATCTTCGATGTCCCTTTTGAGGTGATGACCACATACATGCAAGTGTTATTTTCATACTTTTGATAGCAGAAAGAAAAATCCGTGTGTAATATTGATGTTCATATGATAATAGGTTGACTCTGTTCATATAGTACTGGTGACGAATATTTATTCGAACTATTTGGACTCTTAATTGCATTCGCAAGCACATCCATATTGGAGCTAAGGTATAAAATGACACCATAATTTTGTTAATATTTTTTATGTTGATGTACTGTTGTGAATAATGTGCATGCCCCTGCAAATATTATTATTTGTAAATAAATGATTGTTATCGTATGATATGAAAAAAAATTATGAAGCCGGAAGAAATTAAATGTTTTACTCATATGATATTAAAATATTATTATCGTACTATTATGTTTAGTGGTTGTTTGGATAGCGAGTAATTACCCTCGGTTTTGTCATAACTTGTTGTAAGAAAATTAGCTTTTACTAATAGTCGTTTTTTCAAAAGCTCAGTTTTTGCATGTTACGAGAACCAGTTTAGGATATTTTAGGGGTAGTTAGAGATAAGCAAACAGAGTTTTAGTTTGTGACGCTAGTAGACGAATTTGAGAAAAATTAGATCTCTAAATACCCGTTGACCAAACAACCCCGGAATGTCTAAGCAAATGATTCTAGAAACAAACCGAATATTTGTAACGAAAATACGATTATTATTTTAGTCGTATGATATGTAAATGTTGTCATCGTACTACTACTAAATGTTCTGTTACTAATTGTTTGCAATGTAAACATGTATGTTGGTTAGGTACTATGGAAAATTTAGTAGTGTACTATGGGAACGTCTTACGTGACGGTCCATTGGGGGTGGATGTGTCCTTGTGCGAGTCGACTACAGTTGTAGTGAGAGACATGGTCAACGTGGGTTACGCAGCAGTTAGAAGGTGCATCCGAGAGGTGTTTGGCCCAGGGATGCAGGGGGAAAAATGACAATGGAGGCCTTCATCGTTGACGGAGGAAATGATGGGACAGTTGCCCGTTGGGGTTTGCGGCCGGTCACAGGTGATCGGTCGTGGGGGTCGTACATGAGGTTTGCAAGCAATCACAATAACTCAATGTATGGTCAGCCGATGGTGTATGTGGATTTCATTTCAGTCACTGATGTTGCCGGATGCAGTAGCAGGGGTGGTGAGGTCGAGTTGGCCATCACATCAGCCCCTAGCGTCGGCCCATCGGAACCGACGGGCGGCCAGCCTGTGTATGACACAGGATATTGGTCTGCGGCCGTTGACATGAGCGAACACGTGGAGGGATTGCCGAAGGCGCTAGATGATGATGATCATTCTTCTGTGTCTTCGGAGTCAAGCGAAGAAGAAGATGTTCCTCCTCAGAGGGCGGTCGCGGCGGCACTGCAACCTGGGTTTTTACAGGATATGAGCATCACCAACGAATTTCACTCTGCTTCTGGCCTAGGAGCAGGGAGCCTGGAGGTTGGGCAAGTTTTCCCAGACAAGAAGTCTGCTTACCAGGCAATGGGTAGCTATGAAATCGGCATCCACCGCCAGCATAGAGTGAAGCAGTCTGATAAAAAAGAGTTGAAGGTCATATGCATCCACACCGCGAAAGGTTGCCGCGGAAGAGTTCTCGCTAGACTGAAGCCTGGGGTATGTCAGTCATGGCATATCACAAAAATAGTGGAGCATACCTGTGAGCAAACTGGGACTCTTTCAGATCACTGCAATGTGACAGCAAAATATGTGGCACAGACGATGGAAACAATTATGCAGGGAAGTCTCAACATTAGTGTTAGGGCTCTGCAAAAAGATGCAGGGATCTAATTGGATTCCCTGTTAGCTACAGCAAGGCTAGGCGTGCGAAGGAAAATATATTCAAGAACTTGTATGGTACCTATGAGGAGGCATATTCTTATGCCCCTAGAATGCTTCATCAAATAGCAAGTGTTAATAGGGGGGACTCAAGTTTGGCGGAGAGAACGTCCAAACCCAATGAACCCGGGTGAGCTAATCCTGGACCGCTTATTCTGGGCATTCGCCCAGACTATACAAGCCTTCAGGCACTGTCACCCGGTATTATCAGTTGATGGTACCTTTCTCACTGGAAAGTACAAGGGCACACTATTGGTGGTGATTGCAGCGGATGCAAATAATCAGCTTCTTCCTATTGCATATGCATTGGTCGAGAGCGAGAACAAAGATAGCTGGTTGTGGTTCCTAAGCTGCGTGAAGATTGGTGTCGTGAAAGAGCGTAAAGGTGTTTGCATCATCTCTGATCGCAACACTGGATTATTAAGCTCTCTTGAAATAATTAAGGCGTCGGAAGAAGAGTAGGGCTGGCCCGATCTAGAGGGAAGGTGGTGCATGAGGCATTTGGCAGCAAACTTTTACTCCAAATTCAAAAACAATGATTGGTTCAAGTTATTCAAGAGGATGTGCATGCAAAAAACTGAAGCCAAAATGAATGCGATCTGCGCAGGTATCAATGGTGATATCGACCGCGTGGCCTTGCCGCAGAGAGAAGACCGGAGGGGTCGTAGGACGCCCATGAATTTGAGCCAGTGGATCCGCGAGAGTTGCCCTCATTTGGACAAGTGGGCGCAGGCTCACGACACCAGGGCTCGGTATGGAATAATGACCAGCAACATGTCAGAGGTGTACAATGGTGTTCTTAAAGGGGTGCAAGCACTACCTATCACAGCCCTAATTGAAGAAACTTGGAACCGGACCCTGTCATACTTTGTAGACAGGGTCACCGTCGCCAAAGCACAAGTTGAATTGAACAAGCCATGGTCCGAGAAGATGCAAAGACATCTGGACGAGAAAGCAAAGAAGTCCCAAAGTCATGGCTGCAGGAAAGTGGACGCACTTAGGAATAAGTGGGAGGTCAATGTGCGAGCCAAGTACGTTAAGGGTCACCACAGAGGATCAAAAAAGCAAGCTGTCACCCTTGGCTCAACCTCCTGTGAGTGCACTTGTAACAAGCCCAAGCTTGAGGGCTACCCTTGCAGTCATGTGCTCTGGGCGGCTGCTGATCAAAAATCAGCGTCGAGCCATACATATCGTCGTACTTCAACATGTACAATCTGTACAACACTTGGAACGGTGAGTTCTGGGCTTGGGGCATTGATATGAACTACAAAATGTTGTGGCCAGATGGGCCTAAATGGGTTCCGAACGCCGACTTGATGAGAACCGCAAAGGGACGACTTCATTCTAGGCGTCATCGCAATGACATGGACCATAGCCAGATGGGAGAACCAAGGCGATGCCGCGTTTGCAGGTGTCCTAGACATTCACGCAGAGACTGCCCGTATCGAGCCAACAACAACGCATGATGTTGATATATATGTACTCGCCATGTCTATTTATATTTCTACTCATTATGTGTACTTATATTAAATTTAAATTGAATCTCTTTGTATTATTGTACTCCTGATGTTAACTTCAGATAATTAATGTAAATCGTATCTCTTTGTATTTTTAAGTTAATTTTGATTTGCATTTGTATTTTTGTCTTCCTCGTAATTTATATTTGTATGTTTGTGTGCAGGTTATGGGTGAAGTGCCAGTGCTTTTGCAGGGGCCCCATGACGCCGGCCACCATTGCCACCTATTTTTGAAACCAAATACTAAGCATGAATATCGGCCTTTCAGACTTCGAACCATAAAGAAAACATGGCCAATACACAATTCTTTCCTTGCTCACCTTGACGCTTATGGACTACAAGGTTTTGCTAGGCTCACATCATGCGACGACCAAGTACGTTCGGACCCATCCCTTTTGACATCCCTCGTTGACCGGTGGAGACCTGAAACCCACACCTTTCACTTTCGTTTTGGGGAGCTTGCACCTACACTGAAAGATGTTTCTATGATCACTGCTCTACCAATTAGAGGTGAGCCGGTAGTCTCTCCACGAGTGTCTCCATCTTGGGCATTAGATATAGCAGCCCGTCTTGGGATGGAAATGCCAGAATCACAATGTTCTGGTAACCCTCGGGGCATCCCACTCATCTGGCTTCATGATAACTTTCGTAATTTATCTAGCTTCGCCAATGAGGAGACGAGAAAAAGACATATGTTTGTGTATTTGTTGTGGCTCCTCGGGAATCTATTTCCAAATTCACATGGGGACGTTGTTGTCCCTGGTCTCTTCTACATTGCAGAGAATATGGTAGATGAACCTTTACCCGAGCAGCCAAAATACAGCTTCGGTTCTGCCATGCTATCTCATACATACAGAGGCTTGTGTGATGCCACGCAAAAAACCTCTTTCGCACAAAAAGCTCCATTACTTTGTGTCGCCTATGAGTTCCTACGGTTGTGGTCCTGGGAATACCTCCCTGTAGGATAACCCGTATACCCATACGACTTTAGCGAGGGTGCCAGCGCAACTATGGCCACCAGGTGGACAAAGGCACGGAAACGTTGGTCTCTAGATATTGCAAAAAAATGTTACCCTATGTACCACCAGCAGTTTGAGATACTTGATGAGGTAGAAGCCACATGGAACCCGTGGACTCAGGACCAGCTACAAATGGTCTTTGATGCTCGACACTTCACACCAGGCATGTTGACCGATAGTGCATTCTGGCTGACTCGCTGCAACTTATTGTTCCTGTGGTGTGTTGAGCCTTACAACCCAGAGCGTGTAATGAGACAGTTTGGTCTCTATCAAGAAATTCCACCACCTTTTCCCAGACGTATCGACGAGGAAACACATAAGTAAGATGTGATATCCCTAAATAGTTAGTGTCATTTTTAATTTATTAAACTCACACTTTGTTACATAATTTGCAGGCTAACCAATATGTGCAGGGGTTGGAGTTTATACGATTGGAGGGAAGAGAACATTGAATGGGTACACAAGTGGGAAAATGAAGCGCTAGCAGATATAGTGCATCAACTTAGGTATATTTTATTTACATTATTTTATGTACATTATTTTATTACGATGATCATACGATGCGTGAAGATGCTTTGCTTTCATCACAACGGTTTTTGTAATTATTTAATTTTGCAGACCATACGATGGAAGTACAGATCAAGCGTACAAGTAGTGGTACTGCATGAACACACGTGCTAGCCTGGCCAGTCAGCCGGCTACTATACCAACACATCTCACACAAGAGGAGCAGGCGCGGAGACATGTTGAGCTGCATGCAGCTTACTATCGTGACCAGATGGTAATCACTTGTAACTTTTTTAGGTCCATCATTTCATTATCATTTGAACTAAATAACATCCAAATATTGTTCAGCTTCAAAATTGCAACGAAGTAGGGCAGATGGCTACGGATAGCATGCCGGCCCAGGGCCCATCTCGCAAGACATTCCAGAAACGTTTTCAACAATACGTGGCAAAGAAGTTCAGATGCGGTAGAGGCGACGATGTTGTCACTGGAGCATACAACATGCCGGTAGCGAGGTCAGCCAGACCGAGTGCGGCACCGTCGTCCAGACCGAGCGAGGCGCGTACGAGCCATGGGCAGTGCGGGGAGGGTCCGAGTACTAGAACGACATTGCCATGACATGACTCATCTCTGCCACTGCATCGCTCTTCTTCGATGCAGCTTCGTCAGGGGCAGACATCTCAGGACCATGGCACGGGCTTGGATTCGATGCCCGAGCAGTTTCTTTCCCCTAACCCATATGCATACACAGGATACAATGCATACACCCAAGGTGAGGGATCTCAGCCGTATCTCTCCACGCGAGGGATCCCCATGCCCGAGGAGACTCGTGTACCAGATTTAAACCAGCACCACGTACAATGGCCAGACCGTATAGGAGAGGGATCTGATCAGGTAGTCATGTTTACATTTCAATGCATTTACAAGGATATCATATATTATCCTCTAATAGTTTGTTTACAATGTTTCTATGTGCAGGACATACCTGATGTTAATTGGGGCGATGAGAACACCCAACGTGGCGTTAACACAGGCCTCCGGGGAGCATCACATGATCATGGCGACACGGTAACATCATTAGTTACAGAGTTCTTCGGAGGGGACGTTATTGGCCCATCTTTTATCCCCATGGAGTCACAACCATACGCCTACAATTACGCTTCAGGTTCGCAACAAGGATTCGCGACTCCACCACCTACGCAGGACTCGCAGACACATGAAGCCAAATTGGAGTACGGTCACGGTCTTCGTGTAACTCGGTCACCTAATCGCTTGTCGCCTTCCGGTCGTAAGGAAAGGCCAGGTGGTCGTCGTAAAGTAGGGTGATTCATCTATCCACATGCGCGACCCATTGTATCTACATATGTCTGTATCAGACTTTTTGATTTGAACATCTATGTATGCTGAAATAAAAATGCACCAGTCAGGAACAATTTTTCCCGCCTATATCTCCCTCCATACTATCCCGCTCCACTCTTTTGCTTATGTTAGGCCGAAATGATTTTTTTTTAAATTTTGGCTGATGAATACTATGCAACCATTGCCCATCTTAGACATTGAAAAAAAAATATTTTCAGGCAACACTACTAGGGAAAAGCCTATACACAGAATCTTACCAGCAGCGCGCTATAAAATCAGGCGCTGCTGCTAAGTAGCAGTAGCACGGGCTGTGGAAACTCGCTGCTGAAACAAGTTTATCAGTAGCGTGCGCACTCCAAGCGGCGCTACTGCTAAAATTCCCACGACGCCGCCGCGAGGCCAGTTATAGCAGCAGCGCATTAAAATAGACAGCGCTACTGCTACGTAACATAGCAGCAGCGCATTCAGGCAATAATCGCTACTGCTAAATTAACTACAGATCTCACTAGCCTCATCCACAGATCACACTCACACACACTCACGGTCTCCTCCTCACCCCCCGCGCCGCCGGTCCTCCCCCGTCGCCCCTCCCCCGTCGCCCCTCCCCCGATCTGTGCCGCTGTCGCCTCATCCTCCTCGCTGGACTCGGTACCGGCCTCCTCCTCCGTCCTCCCTCCACTCGCCGCTGGCCGCCCCCTCCTCGCTCCGCCTTCCTCCTCGATCCATCCTCCCTCCACTCGCCGCCGGCCGGCCCCTCCTCGCTCCGCCTTCCTCCTCCGTCCTACTATCTTCTCCCTCCTCGAGTCGCCCCTCCTGGTCCCTCCTCCCTGATACATTTTGATTTAGTAGGCTTTCATATGTAACATTTTGATTTAGTTGATTTAGTATGCTAGTGGATTTAGTATGCTAGTTGATTTAGTATGCTAGTTGATTTAGTCGATTTAGTTGATATGATTCAGTTGATTTAGTTGATTTAGAACATTTTGATTTAGTTTATTTAGTAGGCTAGTTGATTTAGTTGATTTAGTAGGCTAGTTGATTTAGAACATTTTTATTTAGTTGATTTAGTAAAATGGCACCACCACCAGCACCACTATGTCGACTATGCAAGTCAAGGTGCGCCAGCAGCCTTGCAACTGGCAAGTTGTTCGGCATCTACTTCCATCCGAGTTTTCGTCATGTGGCGGTAAGAAATTAGATGAAATGTAACAACTATTTTATTTTTAGTTTTGGCATTACTGCATTGTGTCATTTTACTTTTCTTACACAGATCGTCCCATGCAATGTGAGGTTGAAATTCAACAAGCTGACAGGAGACACTGTGACATTTGAGGCTCCTGGGGGGCCGTACACTATGGAGGTCGAGAAAGGACGCAATATGTCGCAGATTGGAGGAGATGGATGGGCCCGTTTCCTCGCTCGCATGCGTCGTACTGGTGGTGAGTTGATCAGATTCTCCTTCAGAGCAGAAACACCCAAGCTGGTTGTCATTTATATCAACCTGGTGGAAGATGATGAAGATGACAAAGATGATGAAGATAATGAGGACCCACTCAATGAAGATGATGAGAACCCACTTCATGAAGTCATCATAGCTCAAAGAATGAGGCTGAGCGAGGAGGAGGTGTGCAACCTATGGGACATAATTCCGCCACGTGATGACTTTGTGGGGGTGCCATTCGTGACCCGCCTGACAAGTACCATGGTCGATCGGCATGAAATGGTATGTTATACGTACTGCATGTAGTAATTTGATGATATATATATGCTTTATTGTTATACTTACAAATGCAAATTATCCGATTATATGCTTAGCGAATCCGATGATATGCTTAGTGTAGAGTCCAATGATATGCTTTGTGGAATCTAGTCGATGATATACTTTAGTGTAGAGTCTGATCACATGCTTAGGCTATTTATTAATTGATATGTTTTTCTTATTCAGAGATTGCCAAAGAACCTATCTGTGAGTTGTGGTATCGAGCCTGATGAAGAAGGCTCAGTTGGACTACGCCTTACCGCAAGGGGCTCCGTCACCACATGTACTTACCACATGGGCACAGATGGTCGCACACACTTGAACTCGGTTGGGTGGAAGAGATTCCTCGTTGGCAAGAATCTTCGTGCTGGACAGGCCATCCTAATTACTATCAGGAACACCCACGGCCCAGGCTTGAGGATGATGATCGTCGTCGATATCATCTAGAAATACATATGTGTATGTGGCTATATCATCTAGAACTACATATGATGATCATCGTCGATATCATGTAGAACTACATATGATGATCGTCGTCGATATCATCTAGAACTAAATATGATGATTGTCGTCGATGTCACCTTGTACTGCTTGAGGATGCATATTGAGTATATATGAAATTGTTATCTAGTACTCCATTGGTTCCAAATTACTCGTCGTGGTTTGAGTTCAAATTTGAACTAAAACCACGACGAGTAATTTCAAACCGAGGGAGTACTACCTAGTACCTACAATGCTTTATGAAATTGATATCTAGTAGTACCTAGTATCTGGAAATTGCAGTTTATCGAAGCCGGAATGGGGAAATGGTGAAAGATATAACAGTAGCGTTGGACCGGGAAATCGCTACAGCTAAGTAATAGCAGCGTGTTCCTGAAAAGCGCTGCTGCTATAGTCAATAGTGGTAGCGTGGGTACAGGCAGCGCTACTACTAAGAGTTAGTTGTAGCGCCTTATTGGTAGCGCGGGTACCCGCGCTGCTGATAGGCCTAAAACCCGCGCTGCTGCTAGCCTTTTCCCTAGTAGTGCAACGCTTTCCCCTCAATATTTTCCCGCCAACGCATTCCCTCCATATGTTCCCACCACCCGTTTCCCGCCAACCCCTTCCCGCCATATCTTCCTGCCACCCATTTCCCGCCAACCCCTTCCCGCCATATGTTCCCGCCAACCCTTTCCTGCCATACCGCAGTCGTTCTTTCCCGCCATTTTCTCCTCTCTACCTATAAAACCCCCTTCAGACGGAGGTTGATAAGCATTCGAGTGTAGTGTAGGCGAGATGTCCCATTATCCTTTCGATCGTAGTTTTCACCCTGGGATGAGCAGCACTCTTTTGAGGCTAGCTACCGATTTCAGGATGGACAATAGGATAGTTCCATGGGAGGAACTCACTGGTAGTGACACCATAATGAATGAGTTGGCTCACCAATTACGTAGGTCTGGGTGGCCTGAAAGGACCTATGAGGAGGTACGCAAAGAACTTCTTAGGTTGAATGCAAGGTGGAAGAAGGTAGTGGAGCCGAAGAGTGAAACTTTTAGAAGGACTGCAGAAAAGCATCCATTTTTATGGACTGAGGAGAGCGAGGACGAAGATGATATCTTCATGCCGCCGCTTCCGGGTTCTGCATCGTCAAAGGGCAAGAGTTCTGCATCGTCCAAGGGCAAGAGTACTGCATCCTCAAAGGGCAACAGTTCTTCATCGTCCAAGGGTAAGAGTTTTGCATCCTCGAAGGGCAAGATTTCTGCATCGACGGAGGATGACGATGATGACTTCATGTAGTTTTTAGGTTGTATTCCAGTTGTACCGTTTAATTCGGATGTACTTGCATTATTAGTTTGTACTCACTTACTGTAAGGCATTATGTTCTATCTTAATTTCATTTTGTAGTTGTTGCACGATGTTCGATAATTAGTGGAGGGAAAGAAAATGCCACTACTTTATTCTAAAACTATATTTTTTTCCATCACGACAAGGTACAACTGAAAATAAGATACAACATTACAAGGTACAACTGAAAATAAGATACATCGTAGAATTTAAATAAAGCTAGATTTAACTACTGAAATAAAGCTACATTAAACTACAGAAATAAAGATACCAATGATTACGAAATTTAAAATACTACCACAGGAATCTACTGAGTCCAACGTGGATATTTTCCTTTTCCATCGCCAGCTTCTTCTGCTGCCTTGGCCTGACGAGCCCTTTCTTTCTTTCTCTGCCTCTCCGCCTCACGAGCTTCCTTTCGCTGTCGTTCCTGCTCCTCCATGCGACGAGCCTCTTCCCTGTTTTTCTTTCCTAAATCCTGAAAAAACCGGTGTTGCTTCGCATAGTATTCTTTTAACTCTCTCTCTTGCTCTGCTTTCTCCTCAGCTTCCGCCTTCTCGCATCGCTCTTCCGCATAGAAACTATTTCGCGCACGGCGACTTCTTTCACGAATCTCAGTCACTTCCCAAACCGGCATCTCCGTGTTAATCCAACGATAGTACATGCACAGAGGCGGAGGAGACTACAACAAGAAACCAGAATGTTATTAAAGAATCTATAAAAATACCAACAATATCTATTTGTGATGGTTAAAGCATACCGGAGGCTTGTCGTACTCTGAAATAGCTATGGGTGGATCTTCCTCATAATTGACGCACATGAAAAACTTCATGCCCAACCAATCTGAAAAATCCGTAACCTCCTTCACCTTGCAAAGATCGCCACACCAACACTGCAGGACTGCCACCCCCGGAGGCAAACTTGCATTCTTCATTTTCCTCGGCCTAATGCTTTGATCCGAGCAAGGCAAACTCATACCGACTGAAAATATGTGTTACACACTTTGCGCAGTGCCAATTTCGAGGATGGATGGACGAGAGCCTCGGTGTCTCCTTTTATAAGCTCAGACGATAAATGATGGCGAGAAAATTAAGCGGGGATATTTAGAATCCTTGTAGTGTCGGCACAACAGCTTCCCGCAGCATCAGATTCCCAGTGCCATCGCATCCGCTGAGGCAAAAGAAGCAAAGGCAGGACTGATTCCTGGGCGAAAGAACCAAAAGCGTCCATATTCCCGCGCGTCGGAGTCACCGCCGTCAGTGTCGCTGTCGCGCCTCGGAATCAGCGCCGTTTGCGCACTATTGCGCGTGCAGCAGCACAACACATGTCGCCTCACTCAGTGGCGGCCGGGCCCGCTATCTCGTCGCGCGCGCAGCGGGCCATGTCGGCCGAGGAGCGACAGCGGCAGCGGCAGCCGCCTCACCAGGTGGCGGCCGGGCCCACCTAGCGCGGCCCGTTCCGTCATGGCACGGTGCGTTGTACGAAGGCCGTTGTGCCCCGCGCGGCCGCCTCCTACGGTGGCGGCAGGGCCCGCCGCCTCATGGTGTGGCGGCAGGTGACACGTGTCGCCTGCCACGCCTGCCGCCACTAGTGAGGGGGTCTCTTTTGTCAATTTTGTCCGCAGGGGGTCTCTTTTGGCAATTCCAGTGGGCAGAGGGTCTCTTTCGACAAAAAATCAGAAGAGTTGAGCTTTCGCTCTCTGGTTGGTTGACTGAAGATATCTAGAGTTTAACCCTACCGTGGTGTAAGGAAAGCCATGACCTCAATTCTGAACCAAAGAATTCAAGGATAAGCACAAATATGCTATGCTTGCAACTCAGTTTGTATCTTCTCCAACGAATATTGCCCTGGTACTGACAGGTTGTTACTACATATCTTGGTGTGGATTTCACCAGCTGTTCAACTTTTCAATCCAGTATATATTCTGGTCGGTTTTTTTCCTCCTGATTAATTACTTGGCGATTAAAATTAAAAGAAAGGGACAATACTTTAAGACCTACATAAGGATTCTCAAGGTATATGTTTTACATGATCGTATCGAATCACAAGAATACTTATGCCCCTGTTGTCGTCATCGCCAAACTGGGCGCTCCACACGCAGATGCTGCTCGCTTCGGTTATGGATTACCTGAAGCTTCTGAACAATTTTCAGTTATTTATCTCTTATATATTTTCAATTTCAGCACTAATTCATTGCCTAAAGCTTGCAGAGTATTATCTAAGTACTTGCTATTCATTATTGCCTGAAGCTTCTGAACAATTTAGTTATTTCTCTGGTAATGGAAAATTATTATATATTTTCTTGTGCTTTCTTTACTGCAGAGACCACTAAGTATTCACCCGAGCCAATATATGGTGTTATAGATGTACACAGGTTCACTGGACCCATGATAGTCATGGTTGACAGAGATCAAACCTTTTGTGGATAACTAGGGAGGAGAAAAAATTTGTACTGTAGTTTAATTGCCACTGGTCGCACATATACAAGTTCACTTACACTTTCGATACTACTCAAATATCCTCTAGATTTCTATGCAAATTCATGAATGATTTGCTTTCATTTATTGCTATCAGGTTGAATGCGAGGAGCTTGCTTTATTGATAATTTCATGTTTGTGTGTTTACATTGCAATGGAGGAGGCATGTCATATATTCAGGTATGTGTATTGAAAACTATTTTTGTAGTAGGTTTATATGGATGACTACGAGCAATGTTATACAAAATCAAATGGTCTCATGTATCAATTTGGTTGTTATGCATGTATATTGCAGAGTAAGGCAGCCCCTAATTTTAACAATTCATACCCGAGAGCTAATGTGTTAGTTACTGCTGTAGTATTTAAATTCTTTAAATTTAGAGGATGATATCAAGCGGAGGAAGGACAAGACCTTGCAGCTGGAGTATATTGTCAGGCCATGACCCATATACCGTGGCATTAGTTGTCGATAGTGAAGTTTGGTATGCAGCTGGAGATGACATGATTTTTTTTTATTATTCTATTGAAATCGCCTAGCTGCATTTTACATGTTAACCATGTATGTTTCCGGCTGAATCTGTTAATCGACAAATCATCGATCAAAATTTTGTGGAAAGAAAATGTGAACCGGTATTCCATCTAGATAGGATTGTAGAATGTTATTCAGTTGAGATTGTTGCCCGTAGCAAGGCTGGTTAATCTTCATTGATTTAGTTTCAAATTCTTCAGATCATTTAAATTTAGCATATGTGGATGATGATGGTAACTATATATAGCTGCACTGCATATACAGATGGAGATCATAATGCCAAGGTAATGTACATGTGTCATATGATGAAGTAGTGGGTTGGGGCAAAGAGAAGTGACAACATATAAGTATTTGTTTCTCCCGCTGGAATGCATGGGCACATTTGCTAGTCTTACCCTAATAATAAAGCACGGATTGACTCTGTGGGTTCACCGTCACAATACGCTTCTTTCCGTGATTTTACGCTTTCAGTTTGAATTTAAAACATATTCGAGGTGGTACTAAATTTTGTCTTGCCGCGCTCTATTTCCTTGCGTTCGGTCTGTGTCACCAGCTGACGTGATCTCTTCATTGGGCCTTCACCCGGCCCACCAGTGCGTTAAATTAGGCCTTGCTCCAGTCTAATACGACTCGAAGTCCTCACTCCTTCTGTTTTCTTTTCCTTTTTAAGCCCTCCACGACAGCCGGATCCAAAAGAGAGGGGAGGGGCCTGATGCTTCGCAGATTGTCGACTTCGTGCCCGCAGTTGGAGTCCAGTGCTCGGCGGCATCATCGATGGCACACATCTCGATCATCGTCGGACATGACGCGTTCTTCCCGGAGCTCTGTCCTCCGCTAAGGCGAGCGCGGGGTCGGACCTTCTTGTGCTCATGGTGTGCACAAGGACAGGAGAGATCCTGGCGTTGGTGGCCGAAGCTACTAAAGAACGACGAAGGAGGCGGGAGTCGCACTAGAGGTGGAGGCGGACGACGACGGGAACATGACGGGGCTACTTCTCCAATCGAAGTTGGAATCGCCGGGGCGCAGCGACGCTACCCTCGAGTAGAGGCAGAGATGAGCAGGAGGCAGAGCACGCTCCGAACTTGAGACTGATGTTGTGCCCACTAGACGACGACCTTCGACGCGCTCCAGCCCAGGGCAGCGACGACGTCAGGATCATCCAAGGCAGACGCGACTCCTTGAGCGGGTGCCCCTCCTGGCATGGCCCTCCATGGCGCACGGACGGAGGCCTCCGGCCAACAACGATCTCAAGATCGACCATCGGCACCAGGGGCGCTCAGCGCTAACCCACGTTCCATAACGAGTGGTAGAGGAGACGACGAAGCGCGCGAGCACGCCAGTACAACATCGTCCCTAAGCGGCACAACAGCAGTCACTCAACCCAGGAACTGCATGATGCATACAAATCGAGACAATAGTTTAAGCTTGTCGGGTTAGTGTACATGCATGATTTGCCCATTTGAGCGAGAATAGTACTAGGATGGGTGACCTCCTAGGAAGTCCTCGTGAAAGGGTTTCATATCTAAGGGTTGTGATAGGCTTGGCGAGCCAACGTAAAAACTAGCCAGTCTTTTGGGTATGAAACCCATTTGGGCAAGAGTAGTACTAGGATGGGTGACCTCCTGGGAAGTCCTCGTGAAAGGGTTTCATATCTAGCCTACCCCAACTTGTTTGGGATAAAAGGCTTCGTAAGTAAGTAAGTACCATCACACCTCCTGTAAATCCTTATGGTTGTTGTATGTATGTCAGCTGCACCTTCATCATCTCCGTACTGGTGATAGAGCAGGGGTTTTTTATTGGCGATGTTGCTGTTGTTGGTAAAGCCCGCTTAATCTGAGAAAATTGGCAATATAACCATATAAGGCAACGTAAGACTTTTGGCAAAATTCCCATCAAGTCTCTGCTCTGCTGAATTTTTAAGAATTTTGCCATCATGTCTTCTTCTTCACTACTTACCTTTAGCTGATTTGCAATTGCAATTTCCAGGTGGGTATCGGTTGATTCTGACCGGAAGTATCATGCTCGAAGAGATTTAGATGGTGTTGGTGCAAAAGCATACAAGGTAAGAAACCTATTAAAATTGAATGATATTTTAACCTCAAGCCAAGGCCATCCGTATTACACCAATTGTATGAGACCCTACGGCTCGACGTGATAGCATCTTCAACTGTATGTATGTGGATTTAACAACACAACATTTATCTAGAAATGCTAACAAGGGTGATCGAGTGCGAATGTTTTTCTTTAGATATAATGCAATAAAGATAAAATATACCGTTTCAATCTGACTCATAATAAGAAAAACATGAGAAAACATAATATATTTTAGTATGGGTATGTGGATTGCAAATAGGATACTAAGCTTTATCTCGAACATATAAATAATTTTAATTACTGCCAATGTCGATATGGTCGCATTATTTATTGCAATGAAATTGGATCTGCTATTGTAGATTCGACTTGAGTCTCCACATATGTAGTCATGTAATTGATTTGCCTCTCCGTAGGTTTTTTAGGTTTTTGAGTTTCTCCTCCATTGCCACAAAATACATAATTTTTCAGAAAATCAATGTATAGCAACCGTGTATGCTTCAATCCTGTTTATTTATTTATTTTTAGAGTATGTTACTTCTTATGTTTTTATCGTTTGGGTAAATCACAACACCAACATTAACCTATTTTCTTTACGACGGGGAGGAGGACAAGCGGCAACATGGGTGAGGTAGCATGTTGAAATGGAGGACATGTGCCTATGTGTGTGCGCCCGGGGTGGGTGGATGGAGTGTTAAGTCGTGTGATGTTTTCTTTTTGGAAGAGAGTCTTGCGTCATACTTATGCGGTTAGTAGCGTGTGATGTTTTTTCTTGTTGCAACACACATGCATGTTTCGTAAAGTTATTATGTTCTCGTCAATGGCTTGATTTGAAGACCACAGTTTTGTTACCCGTTGCAACGCACGGGCCCTTTTGCTAGTCTTTCCCTAATAATAAAGCACGGATTGACTCCATGGGTTCACCGTCACAATACGCTTCTTCCCGTGAATTTACACTTTCAGTTATTTTTTCCAAAATCCAAGGTGATACTAATCTTTATATGTATATCACCTGGTACAAAATTTCAGGATTGGGCCGCAGCACGCACACACGAAGCTAGCCCAAAAAAATACAAAAATAATTGCCAGCCCCTGGAGCACGCCGTCTTATTTTCCAGACGCGGCGCACAAGATAAGGTGAGCGCTTACGCTGAAAAAACAGGAGCGTTGCCACACTGACCCGGTCTCCTTCCTCTTCTGTTGTGGCCCAAACTGTTCTCTTCTTTTTCATGGGCGCAACTCTTTCTATCAGATGAAGAGGAAGATATTTGGACATCTGGGGGTCGGACCGGACTGCCCTGAACACCTCCTGGATCACCTGCAGCATCTTCTTGCTGGTGCGGCCATCGTCATCGTAGCAGTCCATGGCCATGATGAACAGACAGCAGCGGCGGCGGCACAGGAGCGGGTACTTGTTCATGGTGCCGGCGGGGGGTGGACGGCGGTCCGGGCCGGCCCGGTCCCTGACCGAGCCGTCGTTTGGACTGGCCGCCGGCGGACCGGACCGAGCTGCAGCAGTGAAGCTCGGGCCAGACCGAAGGACCGACCATGGGGGTGGCGGCGACGGACGACTCCCGGCACTAATCAGAGGGGAGAACAGACGGGAAAGGGAGGGTAGCTCATGCAGATCTTGCTGGAGGGGTCGGGGAGGCCGGGGAAGCAGTGACAGCGACGTAATCGACGACGAACGACGGCGGCGGGAGTTTGGGAAGGAGGACGATGGCGATGGCTTCCGGGTGAATCCGTCCGATTAGTTGTGTGGGGAAGGAGATCTCATGGTTGCGGAGCTCCTGGACATGGTAGTTAGTCGCGGGGAAGTTGGTTGCCCCGTCGGCGAGAGGCTGCACGCTAGACGGCGGCGGCGCAGGTGCGTGCGTGCGTGCGTGCATTTTTTTGGAGCGAAACGTCGCCTGCAAATTTAGGAAGTTCGTGTCTCGCTCCGTGGCTGCCCATGCTAGCCGTGCCCAACTGCTGCTGGCCGTGCACGTGGCCGTGGCTGGCCGTGCGCTGCTGTTGCTCTGCCGGCCGTGCGCTACTGCTTCTGTCGGCCGTGCACTGCTGCTGATGGCCGTGGTGCTGGTGTCCTACTCCTATCGATGTCCATTGTGTGCACGGGGCCTGCTGCGTCCACCAGGGCACCAGCACCGACGCCGCCGGTTCGAGAGAAGGAACAGTTTCAGAGAAGGAACGGCAGGACATCATGCTCTGCCTCCTGATGCTCTCTACCGGCGACCCAGGCTGAGTTTAGGTCGATGCGCTGGAAAGGATGGAAAGGAGAGCTCGGGGAGTTGCTGGTGGAGACTGGTGGTGATGGTGGACAGTGCTCGCTGCTGGGATGGGAGAGGGAGATGGTGCTGTCTGTTGTGGTCATGCCGGTCCAGTGGTCCACTACCTTCAGCAGCGATGGTGTTGTGGTCATGCCGGATTGCCGGTCCACTAGAAGCCCACTGTTCAATACCTATCAGTGCCATTTGAAATTTGAAGAGATTGATGCTGATGTTTGCGTACTTCTGCTGCTGCTAATATTCTCTCTATGTGTGCTAAACTACAAGAAAGAATACTATAAACAAAGGACCATGCATTCTATGCTCCCTCTCTGTCTTTATCTCTAAATTTATTGGCAGCAGGAATCACTAAATATTGTCCCTTTCAGATGTTTGATGAAATGCTCGACCACATCGTCAATACAAAATTAGGCCTATATATATGATTGGGTATTAATTTTGGATGATTGGGTATCAGGTTCCTATTTTCAGGATTCTGTGCATTAGCAACAAGCGAGATCATGATCGTGATTTTTTATGTCTTGTAAGGACAATATACCCATCTTGCGGGAAATTAAGTCTTTGGGTGATTGAGAGTGGGAAGTTATGCTCTCTATCATTCCATACAAATTTTGTTTCAGACCACCTATTCATGTGGAGTAGCTAATCAACTACATTTTCCTCTTATTTTCATTTAAAATTTGATCTTATTGTATTACATATTGATGCATGCTGAAAGCTCGACGGCGTGGATGATGCAGAAAAGATGAAATATTAATTTAGTCCATGCGTGATTTTGTACTAGCAATACATGTTATGCTTAGATGCTTCTTCATGCTTAATACAGTTCATAGCTGTTGTTCGGTTATTTTGGACTTTTGTTTACTATCTAACTCTTCGGTGTGGCGATCCTTCCAGCACATTCTCTCGACATGGTGAGCTTCCACCCCGCTTTCTCCGCGGTTCTTCCTCCAGACAACGACTGCCAATGAGCCCCACATCCTCACTGGAAGGGAGGTCCCTAAACCCAGATTCCCTTCATGTGCAACCGGAGACGGCTCTCGAATTGAAGAGGTTGGGCAGGGGCCCTGCACTGCAACCTACAGCGTCTCCTCTTCCTGGGCACCAGCATCCACGGCTATAGAAGCATCTTCAGATTTCAGCGGGAAGGCAGCAACACTAGGCTATTGGAAGCTACAAAGACAAGATTGAAGATTTCAGAGATGAGATGCCACCATGAGGTCAGAAAAACGCTGGTCTAATGGCCTTTGTCTAATTTCTACTAAATCATTGAATCGTCTATTTGTATCATACTTAGAAATATAAGGTGAGGATTCTGGGCGGCTCTGTCTGCAAGTGGTTTCATGTGCTTGATGTAGGTATTTTAAATTTCACCTGCCATGCAACCGGTAGTTCAGTTCATAGGAGAGCTTGATGTGCATGTGTATTTTGATGACAGTGCACTCAAGAACTCACATGTTCGTCGATGAATTTACTTGCACAGGTAGTGATAATTTTTCGTAATTATTTTTGTTCTCCTTAAGAGAGTTGGTATACTTCATCTTGCTCATGTTGTTTTCAGGATGCAAAATTTTCGTGTTCACGTTTTTTCAAGATGCAAAAATTATTTCAACGTGTGCCACAATATCTTTCGAATTGACGACTCTGGAAGGTTATAATTCTATTCTCAGACATTTATCTTGGAGCTCAATCAAGATGCCATTTATTGTTGGTGAGAATGCAAGCCCACCATAATGTTTATTTGATCATGATAAGTTTATGACGTGCCAACAATCCCTGCCACTATATAGACATTCTTGTAAGTAGTTCAGATTTCAAAATATTTTACTCGGTCTATCATTAGCATTTTCGTGATATAGTCCACATATAAAGGTTGTTGCACTGAACCTTCTCATATTCTTTTTCCAGCCCAGTTGAGAATATCACTAGACTTCTACTACACAACTTACACGCCTTGATAATGAAATGCGAGGAGTAATGAAGGTGAATTCAGTCATGTGATTTTTTATTTGTTTATCTCATTTATTCTTAATGTTGAGGGTTTCATGCTACCATGATACAAATACAATTCAGTTTTGGGGTCTGTAGATAGCGAATGCTTTAATATATTTTTATTTTTTTGTTCCGGGCCTATGAGTCTTTAGATATTGTATGCTTTAGTATGTTGTTATTAATATTTTTTTCATCTCACACACAAGTGCACAATGAGAAAAGAGACAAGAAAAAGTGTTGCTATAATTCCTTCCTGTTTGCCCCTAAGAATTTCATGATAGGTCCCCTCTATGATATGTTGGATGAGAACTGAAGATCTGGCATTATCTTGCAAATGAATTAAAACAAATTTTGTGTGTAAATATATTTATTTTTAGAAGGAAATTAAAGAACACGTGCGATAAATTTTTCTCCCGTTACAACGCACGGGCACTTTTTGTTAGTCTATCCCTAATAATAAAGCACGGATTGACTCCGCGGGTTCACCGTCACAATACGCTTCTTTCCATGAATTTACGCTTTCAGTTCAAATTTAAAACATATACGTGAGGTCATATTTATTTTTTATGTTCAACCCGCAGTCCCTATGGGAAACAACCTGGAAGAGGAAAAAAAAACACCACGTGGCCGTCCGTCTCGCTCAGCAGTTCGTCTCCAGCACGAACACGAGTGGGGAACTAAAAAGTCAATCCACCGCTGCTTTTCCTCCTCAGCCCTGTCTCTTTCGATCTCTCTCTCACCTGCCATTGCTTTCCACCGTCGACCGATTCCGGACAGCGCCGTGCTCGAGGCGGGCGTTCTCTCGCCGGCGTCATGTGTGCTGGCATTGGCGCCCCTGTCTCTCCCCTGTCTTGGGATTGTAGCGGCCGCAGATCACATCATGGCCTCGCGGCGGCGGCGACAGTGACGACGGTGCACCCATCAGAATCGACTGAAAAAAGGAAATACACGAGCACATCCCCTCCTGATCTCCTATGGCATCGCAAGCTAATCATGTCGCCGCAATGGTCGACCCTACCTCTCGATCTCACCCGTCGACGCCATGGAGCACCAGCGAACCCACCGACGAACTCACCAAAGACAGAGATAGACTCCTGCGTCATGATCTCCAAGGCCAAGATGCAACTCTGCTAGGTTGGATCGGCGGCAAAGGTCAGCCTCCCATATCCATCTCTTACCCCAGCCTCTCCCTCTCTTCTCTCCGATCTTGTGTGTCACGTGGCATTAGGACATGCGACGCCAGTAGAGCACGCGGCGGTGGTGGCTTGCTAGACGAAACGGATTTGGGGCTGCGCCAGAAAAGGGCTCCGCTCTGGTTTGTAGGTGATGAGGTCGACAGGAGAAGTGTTGGCTGGGAGCAGTTAGCGATTTTCGAATGGAGACTGAACTGGAATTTTTGTCTGCGCCGCTTCTTGCAGATAGTCCATGGTTTGTACAAATAACCACATGTAAATCTTAATTTAGAACCTTATATGTGGAGAAACTAGAAATACTACGTATGTGTTTTTCCCTGGCTCCCAGACCCACATCAGACTGTTGCTCTAATGTACAGTTTGAACTTTGTGTTGGCAGATCTTTTTCGCCTTGAAGCACTCTGTGAATTACACCAGAATAGCAGCAACATCAGGCCACTTGAGAGCAGGGGTGTCATTGGAGTCCTCCTCCCTTAAATGTTCAGCTCTCGGACATTGCACCAATAATGCTGGATTATACCGATGTGCAGATTGTAAGTTTCATATATTCAGACTGGGACCTTTCTTCCTCTTATTTTGCCGTCAAAACTGAAAAAGAGTGATGCTAAGGCCCCGTTCAGCAACACTCCGCTCGGCCAAACGCCTCGCCTAGGGCATAAATAGAGGTCTAGGCAGGGCAAGCAAGGAATTGCCTACCCAAGCAAGAAATCATGCATCATATTGCACTAATATGTCAAATGTGTTATATTCCAATGCAGTAGACGGTAATTAACTTACTTATATGCCCTAAAATAATATCAACACCCATATAATAATCATAAATACACTACAAGTAAAACCAATATTACCGCCTAGGCCACGCCTAGGGTGCTTAGGCACCGCCTAGGCACTAGGCGAAGGCCAACCGCCTCGCTTACGCCTATCGCTTTTTCCAACCTTGAGTGTAACCTTATCTTTGACGTTTGTAAAAGTTGGATTAAAAAAGTGTTGCATAATGGCACGTGGAGCAAGTTATATTTATATTTCGCCCGGTGCAACGCACGGGCATTTTGTACTAGTCTATCCCTAATAATAAAGCACGGATTGACTCTGTGGGTTCACCGTCACAATACGCTTCTTCCCATGACTTTACGCTTTCAGTTTGAATATAAAACATATTCAAGGTGGTACTAATATTGTCATGCGGCTCCCTGTACGTCAAAAGCATTGCGCAACCTGGGCCTGCAGCCGTTTTAGATCTGGCCCACCCTGTCCTGTGTGTATGTGTTTGATATTTTTTTTAATTTTAATAAAATTGGCGTGCAACCGTTTTAGATCTGGCCCACCCGGTCCTGTCTGTATGTGTTTGATATTTTTTAATTTTAAAAAAATTGGTCGCAACTGGGATTTGAGCCCTGGACTACTGGATGTGTGCAAACGCATCAGGCCACTGAGGCTGGGCTCGTGAGTGTTGTTAGCTAGGCGTCTCGCTGTTTAAGAATAGAATGCGATGTGTGCGTACTTGGGCCGAGACAATGGGCACGGGCGTGCTGGGCCGGCCGACTGCCCATTGCGAGCAGGCTGGAGGCTGTTTTTACATAATTTTTTACCAGTTTGTATACGTTCTTAGGTTGTCAAATATCAAGGAGCTGCTTCGGAAATTATGCAAAGAATATGGCATGAATAAGATTTGTGCTTAACGAAACAAATGACGGGAAGAGCAATAGCTATTATGCATAATTATAAGCCGGCATGAGAAATAAAGAAGGAAGGAGTTAGACGATAATTACAGATTTTTTTTGAAGGAGGTGCGGGAATCAATGGCAGGCGTGTAGTGCCCTCCTTTATATCTTATGAATAAAAATGATGTGGCATCTTTTTCATGCATGATCCTCACTAAATTTAGGCCATTCTTTCTTTCGTTGCAATATATAGTGTGTCATGTTTTCCTTGCACTTATAATCTTTACTAAATTTGCGCCAAATTTATAATGAACATTATGTTTGTGCCGCTAAATTTATGTCAATTTCGTGGCATATATACTGTTTTTTATATTTATATAAATGGAGGTATAATCTTATTGGTGCTCTCATTTCGTATGTCCATGGCATTTCTTCATATTGAGCTAGGCTATTCTACCGATCGTCTGTCCTGGGCCACTTGGCCTCTGCCCCATTGGTTCGCGTAACGTTGCACCAATAGAAAATACAGTGCCCTCCCAACCTATCCGTGTGACCCGGCCCAACAAATCAAACCCACCATCCCATTTAGGAGATGAGGCAAAAAATAGTTGACCATGACTGGAATCAAACTCGCAACATCCACAGTTTTTTATGTTGATCGTGTTACCCCGCAAAAAACAGTGTTGATTATTTTAAAGCACATATCGTCGTCGGCTCCCATCACTTTAAGTTCCATAAGAACATCCAAATCTATGCGTATGACGGGGAAATGGATGATCATTAGCCTGAGTATTTCTGATTTTTAAGTGTAGCATGTGAGCAATTTTATTTGATTTCAATTAATAATGTTGGATGTACACTATTTATAATCATTACATGTATTATGTTATGTTATCAATAACTTGATTTCAAGGCCACAATTCACGGTTCTATTATCCGTTGCAACGCACGGGCCTTTTGCTAGTCTTCCCTAATAATAAAGTACGGATTGACTCCGTGGGTTCACTGTCACAATACGCTTCTTTCCGTGAATTTACGCTTTCAGTTCAAATTTAAAACATATACGTGAGGACAGACCCAGTGCATAGAAGCTCCCACACAAGGTGGGGTCTGGGGAAGGATTATAGGAACCTAGTCTTACCCTGCAAAGTGCAATGCAGAGAGGCTGGTTCGAACCCAGGACCTCTTGGCACAAGTGGGAAGGACTTCACCACTGCGCCAGGCCTGCCCTCTAAAACATATACGTGAGGTCATATTTATTTTTTATGTTCAACCCGTAGTCCCTAAGGGAAACAACCTGGAAGAGGAAAAAAACACCACGTGGCCGTCCGTCTCGCTCAGCAGTTCGTCTCCAGCACGAACACGAGTGGGGACTAAAAAGTCAATCCACCACTGCTTTTCCTCCTCAGCCCTGTCTCTTTCGATCTCTCTCTCACCTGCCATTGCTTTCCACCGTCTATCGATTCCGGACAGCGCCGTGCTCGAGGCGGGCGTGCTCTCGCCGGCGTCATGTGTGCTGGCATTGGCGCCCCTGTCTCTCCCCTGTCTTGGGATTGTGGCGGCCGCGGATCGCATCATGGCCTCGCGGCGGCGGCGACAGTGACGACGGTGCACCCATCTGAATCGACTGAAAAAAGGAAATACACGAGCACATCCCCTCCTGATCTCCTACGGCATCGCAAGCTAATCATGTCGCTGCCATGGTCGACCCTACCTCTCGATCTCGCCCGTCGACGCCATGGAGCACCAGCGAACCCACCGACGAACTCACCAAAGACAGAGATAGACTCCTGCGTCATGATCTCCAGGGCCAAGATGCAACTCTGCTAGGTTGGATCGGCGGCAAAGGTCAGCCTCCCATATCCATCTCTTACCCCAGCCTCTCCCTCTCTTCTCTCCGATCTTGTGTGTCACGTGGCATTAGGACATGCGACGCCAGTAGAGCACGCGGCGGTGGTGGCTTGCTAGACGAAACGGATTTGGGGGTGCGCCAGAAAAGGGCTCCGCTCTGGTTTGTAGGTGATGAGGTCGACAGGAGAAGTGTTGGCTGGGAGCAGTTAGCGATTTTCGAATGGAAACTGAACTGGAATTTTTGTCTGCGCCGCTTCTTGCAGATAGTCCATGGTTTGTACAAATAACCACATGTAAATCTTAATTTAGAACTTTATATGTGGAGAAACTAGAAATACTACGTATATGTTTTTCCCTGGCTCCCAGACCCACATCAGACTGTTACTCTAATGTACAGTTTGAACTTTGTGTTGGCAGATCTTTTTCACCTTGAAGCACTCTGTGAATTACACCAGAATAGCAGCAACATCAGGCCACTTGAGAGCAGGGGTGTCATTGGAGTCCTCCTCCCTTAAATGTTCAGCTCTCGGACATTGCACCAATAATGCTGGATTATACCGATGTGCAGATTGTAAGTTTCATATATTCAGACTGGGACCTTTCTTCCTCTTATTTTGCCATCAAAACTGAAAAAGAGTGATGCTAAGGCCCCGTTCGGCAACACTCCGCTCAGCCAGGACGGAGCGGAACGCCAGGTTAGCAACTCCCTATATTATAACTACATGCACTTGCTTGAGATCTGATCTAGAACTGAATTCTGCCCTGCTTTGCTGTAGTCATATGCTCTGTGTCCACTTATGAGTTTCAGATACAAATTAGGACCAAAATTGGAGTAGGTTCAGTCGCGCAAATGTTGTATCACTTTGTCATGGGTATTGTGATGCTGAATTGCTTGTTGGATTGTTCAAACTAAAGTTGTCCAGTCAGTTTGCTACAATGTTCATTTCTGCACTTCAGAAGTTCTGTAGAATTTGGGCCTGAGCACTTTCGAATTTGTCTGTGGTTTGAGATTAATCTTTCAGAGATGTTAGAGTGGGTTCAAGGAAGGATCTTCCCATCAGTGTGCAGAGGATCTTCTAATTTCTGCAGCTAATCTTGATTCATGGACATTGTGTTTGCTCTGTGGCGAAGTATGTTTCAGTTTTTTTTTCTGAAAAATTGACGCTACTTCTGATTGCTCAAAATTTAACTTTTGCTGATATGCACCGGAGGCATTAAACCAACTACTTTCTCTGTTATTTTTATGTATTTTGCATTATGTTTCAGCTAATCAGCGATACTGTTGGAAATATGAGCAATTTACCAAATGATTTTATTAACAGAAATACTAGATAAAGCATGACTAATATAGAAGAGATAAAACAAGTCATGCGTTCTGACAGAGAGAAGGTAAATAGCTTCTGCATATATGAACCGTAGCCTATCATATCTAAAGCAGACAGTATAGCAAGTAGCATATATGAAGTAGAACCTAACATGTGTAGGACAAGGACTAGAACAAGGAACTGCAGCAGAACCTTTAACAGGAAAGACAAGAACACGTACGGGACAGCAGCAGCAGAAGCGCTGGACTTGGGGTCTGTGTCCTCGCCTGCCATGTCGTCGAGGAGGTCGCGGACGTCGGGGAAGAAGTCGTCGTCGGGGAAGTAGTCGTCGGCGACCGGATCGTTCGTGATGAAGCAGCCAGTAGTCGTGCTGAGCGCTCCCCAAAAACCTTATCACCCTTCTCCCGTACAGAACTCAAAAGGTGCGGTGCACGCCGCAAGCCGGGATGGGGAAGATCGTAGCAGCAGCGCAGTGCTCAGGAACTTTGTGGCGAGAGGAAGGAGATCTTCTGGTGTGTCTCTCTGGAGAGGAGCGACCTCTCTTATATAGGCACAGGAGAAGGACGCGAAGAGGCTGCGACGGGAGGTGAAGCAACGAAGGGAGACAAAGCGAACAGGCAGCGGCCGAAGAGGCGCGCCGTTCGAATTTAGTGTCCACTACAGAAAATGTTTCAACTCCCACGTGACCTTTCGTATACCCGTCATGCGTGGCAAAAATTTAGACATCAGCTCGGCTCATTCCCGCAACCCGCGACGCGTCGTGACGAGGCGTGGCGTGGCGAGGCGGGCGGCGGAGGAGGAGTGCGCGTGGATGTCCCTCTTGTTCTCATGCTCATACATGTGGGGAAAGAACCTCCCTTATAAAGAGGTCCAACTCCCTCTAAACTAGCAATGTGGGACTAAACATTTGTTCCACCTCTTGCCTTGCACAAATGGGCTGCGTGGGCCTCTAGGATTTATTGGGAATTTCTGAAACTGCTATTGGGCTAAGCCCAAAATAGACAAAATTCCAGCAATCCCCCACCAGATCCCAGAGGCACACAAATATTTGCCTTTGGTTCCAAAACACTGTTTTATATACCGGTACTGCAGTGGAGACTGTTAAGTTGAACTTCCACCTAGAACTCTATGCTACACTAGTAAGCAACTTGAATAGTGGACTGGGCCTTAAACTGTAAGTTTTCTGCGAATCTAGCTTCACATAAAGCCTTGACCAATACGTGGCTACCATGGGTCTTCCCCGCGGGTGGAGCTTATGCGTCATACTCCGTGACCTTTCATGAGTTTACTAGAGAGAAACCTACTCTCATAGATTGCGACATTTGACAATCAGACTCATATAGGTGTGTTCTTCAAAAGATGTTCTGCAGGATAACATCTCTGCTTAAATAAGCCACTTAGAACACATTAAGATATACATCAACCTGCCATGCAGATAAGGAGAGTATTGCATCTTCATGGAGTGGTATTGTGAATAATAAGGATACTCTCCTCTCAGTTGACCAACAGCTTGTCTTCCACATCTAATTCACGGGATCTCCGATCACAAAGAATAGGTTACCACTGTGAACAACTCATATTGCGGGTCTCATACCCATCTCCCTCGATGCATTATCTATCACATTACGTGATAGACCCTTAGTAAAAGGATCTGCCAGATTTTTAGACGTTTGGATATAATCCAATGCAATAACTCCGGAGTTTTTCATTTTTCTGACAGACTTTAACCTTCTCTAAACGTGTCTTGATGACTTCATGTTATCCTTTGAGCTGCTCACTTTCGTGATCACAGTTTGATTGTCGCAGTTCATAAGGATACCCGGTACAAGTTTCTCAACAACCGGTAAGTCATTCAAGAGCCGACGAAGCCAATCTGCTTCAACCGTAGCTATATCTAGTGTTGTGAGTTCTGCTTCCATTGTTGACCTCGTTAAGATGGTCTGCTTGCAAGACTTTCAAGAAACAGCGCCACCTCCATGAGTGAATACATAACCGCCCGTGGCCTTTATCTCATCAGCATCTGAGATCCAGTTTGAGTCACTATACCCTTCAAGCACCTTTGGATGCCCGGTGTAGTGAATTCCATAATTTGCAGTGCCTTTCAAATAACGCAAAACTCTTTCTAGAGCTTTCCAATGCACATCTCCTGGTTTTGAAACAAACCGACTTAGTTTGCTAACAGCAAAAGAGATGTCAGGTCCTGTAGCACTGGCTAAGTACATAAGCGAGCCAATAATCTGAGAATACTTCAATTTGTCTCTAGCAATTCTTCGATTCTTTCGAAGCAACACACTAGCATCATATGGTGTTGGAGAGGGCTTGCAGTCACTATAGCCAAAGCGACTCAAGATATTTTCCACATAGTGAGATTGAAGCAAAGTAATCCCACCATCATCGTCTCTCAACAACTTGATGTTCAGAATGACATCAGCCACTCCTAAATCCTTCATCTCAAAACAACGAGATAGGAAATCCTTGACCTGCTTAATGACTTTCAGATTTGTTCCGAAAATCAGTATGTCATCAACATACAAGCACAGGATAACTTCCTCGCCCCCACCATGGTGATAGTACACACATTTGTCAGCTTCGTTCACAACAAAGCCTGCAGCTGTTAGAGTTCTTTCAAACTTCTCATGCCACTGTTTGGGTGCTTGCTTAAGTCCGTACAAAGACTTCTGCAATTTGCACACTTTCCCTTCCTGACCATCTAGTACAAACCCATCTGGTTGTTCCATATAAATTTCCTCGTCCAACTCTCCATTTAGGAAAGCGGTCTTAACATCCATTTGATGAACGACAAGACCATGCGAGGCAGCTAGTGAAAGTAGAACTCGAATAGTGGTCAGTCGAGCCACAGGTGAGTAAGTATCAAAGAAGTCTTCACCTTCCTTTTGGGTATAACCCTTAGCCACGAGCCGAGCCTTGTACTTTTCAATAGTACCATCAGGCCTAAGCTTCTTCTTGAATACCCATTTGCATCCTATAGGTTTGCACCCATAAGGACGATCAGTTATCTCCCAAGTTTCATTTGCCAAGATGGAATCCATCTCGCTACGAACCGCTTCCTTCCAGTAGTCAGCATCTTCAGATGCATAGGCCTCTGAAATAGAACTGGGAGTATCATCTATGAGATACACAAGAAAATCATCGCCAAAGGACTTTGCAGTCCTCTGTCTCTTGCTCCTGGTAGGAACTTCATTGTTCTCCTCCACAGGACTTTCGAAGTGTTTCATCGAAATGGTAGGTTCGGTAATTGTAACTGGTTCCTGATTCGATGAACTAGGCATCTCCTGATTAGATGAGGTAGCCATATCCTTTATGGGAAAGATATCTTCAAAGAAAGTCGCATCATTTGACTCCATGATCGTACCGACATGCATGTCAGGTACCTCAGATTTTACAACCAAGAATCTATAGCCAATGCTATGAAAAGCATATCCCAGGAAAACACAATCCAGTCTTTGGTCCAAGCTTCCGCTTCTTTGGAATTGGAACATTGACTTTCGCCAAACAACCCCATGTTCGCAGATAAGAGAGTTTTAACCTTTTCTTCTCCCATTCCTCGAATGGAGTTATCTCTTTGTTCTTTGTGGGGACTCGGTTCAGGACATGGCATGCTGTCAATATTGCCTCCCCCCACCATGCCTTGGAGAGACCGATGTATCTAACATGGCGTTAACCAAATCAGTTCGAGTACGGTTCTTTCTTTCGCCACCCCATTTGACTGAGGTGAGTAGGGAGGAGTCCTCTCATGGATTATACCATGTTCCGCACAAAAAGCATCAAACTCATTGGAAAAATACTCTCCACCACGGTCGGACCTAAGCCTCTTGATTTTTCGATCAAGTTGGTTTTCCACTTCAGCTTTGTAGATCTTGAAAAAGTTCAAAGCCTCATCCTTAGATTTCAGAAGATACACACGGCAGTATCTAGTGGAGTCATCAATTAACGTCATGAAATATTTCTTTCCACCTTTTGTCAACACACCATTCATTTCACATAGATCTGAATGTATGAGCTCTAGTGGTGCAAGATTTCTTATTTCCGCAGTCGTGTGAGACTTACGAGGTTGCTTAGCTTGCACACACACTTGACACTTAGATCCCTTGACGGTGGTGAAACTAGGGATTAAGTTCAACTTTGCTAGTCGCGACATGCAACCAAAGTTAACATGACAAAGACGTGAATGCCACACATTGGATTCACTATTGTTGCAAATATGATTAACAACTTTATTGCAAACGTCTGATAAGGATAAACGAAACAAGCCTCCTGACTCATAGCCTTTACCAACAAAGGTTCCATACTTGGATATTACAAATTTATTCGACTCAAAGACAAGCTTGTAGCCATCTCTACACAAAAGAGATCCGCTGACAAGATTTTTATTGACGGAGGGGACATAATGCACGTTCTTCAGCCGCACGATCTTCCCCGAAGTAAACTTCAGATCGACCGTGCCAACACCACGAACAGAAGCACTTGAACCGTTGGCCATCAGCTCGGTTGAAGTCCCTGCGGTCTGATAAGACGAAAACATGGAAATATCACCACATACATGCACATTAGCACCCGTGTCAATCAACCAGTCAGGAGAATGACATACTGAAATAATAGTGGGAAATATACCATACCCAGCATCCTTCATGTCAGTGTCTCTAATGACAACATAAGCGGTCTTGCCGCCTTTCCCAGGATTACGCTTGTCATAGCGATTAGGGCAACTAGGAGCCCAATGATCAGGATCCCCACACACATGACAAGCACCTTTCTTCTTGCCATTCTTCTTCTTAAAGTTCGTGTGTTGCACAGCCTTGTTCTTCCCATCAAACTTTGCTTTACCGTCAAACTTGCCCTTGTTCTTGAACTTGTGGGGCTGGAAGTTCTGCTTCTGTACCACATTGGCACTAGATCCTCCCTCAATACCTCGAGCACGTGTGTCCTTTGCTCTCGCCTTTTCTTCCACATCAAGAGTGCCAATGAGATCCGGGACGGAAAACTCTTGCCTCTTATGCTTCAGCAAGGTAGCAAAGTTCCTCCATGAAGGAGGAAGCTTAGTGATGATACCTCCGGCAACAAACTTGTCCGGTAGCATATAACTGAAGTGCTCAAGTTCTCTAGCAAATGACTGTATCTCATGAGCTTGCTCAACCACGGAGCGCTCTTCAGTCATCCTGTAATCATAGAATTGCTCCATGATGTACAGCTCAGTGCCAGCATCTGAGACCCCAAACATGGCCTCGAGTGCATCCCACATATCTTTTCCATTATCAATTGACGCATAAGCATCAACTATGTCCTCACCAAGAACACTCAAGAGAGCAGCCTTAAACAGAGTATTCATTTTCTGAAAAGCTTGTGCCTGTTGAGCATCAAGCTCTCCTTCAGGTTTGCCGAGAGTGGCGTCATAGCAACTCATGGTTTGAAACCATAAGACTGCTCTCACGCGCCACCTCTTATAGTGGATACCCTCAAACATAGGAGGTCTCATGGAAGCAGCGAAACCACTTGGGGTAAATTGCCTATAATAAGGTTTTTGGATTGTTGGAAATATGAGCAATTTACCAAATGATTTTATTAACAGAAAAACTAGATAAAGCATGACTAATATAGAAGAGATAAAACAAGTCATGCGTTCTAACAGAGAGAAGGTAAATAGCTTCTGCATGTATGAACCGTAGCCTATCATATCTAAAGCAGACAGTATAGCAAGTAGCATATATGAAGTAGAACCTAACATGTGTAGGACAATGACTAGAACAAGGAACTGCAGCAGAACCTTTAACAGGAAAGACAAGAACACGTACGGGACAGCAGCAGCAGAAGCGCTGGACTTGGGGTCGGTGTCCTCGCTTGCCATGTCGTCGAGGAGGTTGTGGACGTCGGGGAAGAAGTCATCGGCGACCGGATCGTCCGTGATGAAGCAGCTAATAGTCGCGCTGAGCGCTCCCCGAAAACCTTATAGTCGCGCTGCGACGGGAGGTGAAGCGAACAGGCAGCGGCCGAAGAGGCGCGCCGTTCGAATTCAGTGTCCACTACAGAAAACGTTTCAACTCCCACGTGACCTTTCGTATACCTGTCGTGCGTGGCAAAAATTTAGACATCGGCTCATTCCCGCAACCCGCGGCGCGCCGTGGCGTGGCGAGGCGGGCGGAGGAGGAGGAGCGCGCGTGGATGTCCCTCTTGTTCTCATGCTCATACATGTGGGGAAAGAACCTCCCTTATAAAGAGGTCCAACTCCCTCTAAACTAGCAATGTGGGACTAAACATTTGTTCCACCTCTTGCCTTGCACAAATGGGCTGCATGGGCCTCTAGGATTTATTGGGAATTTCTGAAACTGCTATTGGGCTAGGCCCAAAATAGACAAAATTCCAGCAGATACAATCCCCTGTTTCAGCTTACTTTTTCTGAAAAATTTGTAATCCTGGAGAACATACTGGAAGCTGATGTTGTAGCATTCCAGTGTTGCATTGCATATATTTGCATACGAGTTACTGCCATGTCATGTTAATGTCAATAGCCATTGGTAGGCAAGCTGCTTCTTATAGTGACTAATTGTGGCTCTGCCAGGTTTCTCTGCAGTGGCGGTGTGCAGTGAGAAGTATGATGGGCCAAACAGATAGTTCTTGTTCACAGTGGTTCAAATTAAACGTTTTAATTATAGATTTTTGTCCCCCTTGTTTTAGTCGATGTTAAGAAGAGCTTCTTTTGTGTTAAAAATGTATAGAACCTGATATAATTCCATAACTAAGCTTGATGCTTAACCCAGATAAGATTTGTGTATCTGTTTAGGGATTTGTTATAACCAAATGAAGAAAAGGATTCGGTTATTCTAAAAATATGTCCAGCAATATATAGGTTATTGGGAAGGCTCTTTGCAAGCATAAAGTGAATCTCTAATAGTCGACTTCTTAATATAGGTTGGCAAGTACACTTGTTTATATTTCTGAAAATATATTACCATTGTAGATTCTGATGAAAAATATATTCTCCGCCAGCCATGGATTCAGGTATGTTAATATGGGCAAAGGAAAGTCAAGATATTTATCTCAGGGAAATATTATGAAATCAGTGAAGCTGTATAGTATGTACTGGACTGATTGTGACACTGCTCATATTGTTACCACATCAACTTGATTCATCTCCTTTATCTAACAATCACAAGATAAGTCAACAGAATATACCACATCAACCCTGTTCCATGAAGCAAAATTAGTTCATTAAGGATCTCTAAATTTAAGAGGGGACAGTCTCGCGTGATTCAGTACATTTGTTTGTTCGTAGCTGATTGTCTTGTGCATTCACACTAGTGAAAGGAAGATGGATGAAGAAGGGGAAATTAGTAGCAGCATCACCATTGATTGCCCTCCTCGTAGAATTATATGTTGGTGTGAGCTCAGTTTGATTTGGCCTGGTTTTGATGTCTCTGCTGTGTGTGTGCGTGCAGGTGCTAAAGTCGTCCGATCCAACTCACGTGGAGGCCAAGGAGGTTCGGCTCTCGGACATTGCACCAATAACGTTGGATGATACCGGCGTGCGTACTGTAAGTTTCATATATTCAGATTGGGGCCTTTCTTCCTGTTATTTTGCTGTCAAAGCTGAAAAAGAGTGATGCTAATTTGCTAAAGGTCGATGTGGTCATGATACATATCATGGTTCTCTGACCTTGGATCAATTTACTCTGCATTGGCATGATATATTGCTAGGAAAGAGACACTGGGCTCCATATTATCAGTATCATATATGCTAGACTAGAGGTGGTGGTCACTGGTGAGGTGAAGTGGCAATTTATGCAGTAACATCCCAACTGTAAACTGACTATGATGTACTACCTCTGTTTCAACAGATTTCAGCAATAGTGCTTCTAACACTTGGAGGGTTTACCTTTTATTTTTGTTGTGACTGCAGAAAATAGATGAAATCACTGAACTGAACATTGCAGAGGATTTTGATAACCGAACTTCAAAAAAAGCTTCTATTTCTTAAAGATCAACCAAAAAACAAATTACACACCTATGTATTCTCAGTTTTATCAATCTCAGTATCCAAACCACAAAAGTGCACACGTTTGTTACAAAATAGGAATAAGAAACGTACTTAACAATACATGTTTTTGTTACAAAAATAGCAATCAGAATCCTAATTTGGTATATACAAGAGTCCGAGACAAAGACACGGCTTCCCCTTGCTTTATTTAGCAAGATTCTGAATTCTAATTAGCTACAGACACCGTGCTGCTACAAATGCAAGCACACGGCTTCCGCTGGCTTGGCTAGCTTTGTAAGTTGGCTTTGCACTACAAGTCACCTTTCTATGCTGTCTTACAATCTCGCCGTACAGACCGTGCTCCACCTGAGGTACGTCCGATCTCATGCCAAGCAAAATACGGTTCTGTCATTTTGAAAAAGGCATGAAACTTTCCTTTGTGTCTGCAACCATAGGTTCCATCATCATTACCTTGCCTGTATATGGACAGCTTGCACTCTTTAGGACTGGTAGATGTGAAATTATTAGATCTTTGCATCAAATACAGGAACAGCACAATGTAAGATTTGCAGGTTTATCGAGAGGAATGCAAAGCAAAAAACACATGTATGGTTTATTTGGCATCACCAGCTTTTTTGTTTTCAGTGCACATCTTAGCCTATGTAAAATTGTAAACTGCAAGTTGAATAAAGTGTGCTCTCTTTTTCTAGAATACTTTCTTTAATAAATGTAGAACATAAAAGCCTGATCTTAATAAGCCAGAGCTCAAGTTATTCTTTCAAGATAGATTCAGATCAAACCTTTTCAAAGTAAAGATCCCTCAGCCAAAGACTTAAGTCACATGATAAGCTTTAGCAGAAAAACTTGATTGACTAGAATCAACGAAATTTCGATGCCACCAACTGCAACAAGTGGCAGCAGGAAGTAGCTATGAGCAGTATTTATAGGGTACTACTAGCAACCGCCAAGCAATTTGTCACAAAAACATGTCAGGCAGCTAGGCATGCGAGTGACATGTGTGTTGGTAACATTGGATGTTTGTGTGTAAATGTAAATCACGAAAAATGGTTCTTGGTATCTAGAGAAGAAATATACACACACGCACACGAGAGAGTAATTCATATAGTGGATATAAAATACGGAGTACCTATTAATGTTGTACGTGAGTTGACTCGACATACTACAGGATCTTCTGATTTGTTCTCTGAAGGTGGCCTCGGAGTATAGCGTTGCATATTACTGAAGCAATTGTGATGCTCTGTTTTGTTAGGATTAAGATGCTTGAACATGCAAGCAGTACACTATATATCGAGTAATAGAGATCTTTCTCATGCTGACTACATGCTACAATTTGGGCCATACACATTTGTTTATTTAACTAATCAAAAAATGTCAAAGGCTAGCTACCAAATCAAATCTGAATCTGCTAACTATACTACTACTGCTGCCACAACTAACCAAGGTTGGAGCATAAAAAAGGAGGGGTTGCCAAGTTGAACGCGAAGGACAAGCTTCCAGACGGCGGCTGCTCTTCCACCAACCGCCATAGTTGGAGCCTGCGGGAGGAGGGATGCGAGGGAACAGGGAGGAAGCAAGGAGCCGCCCAAGGTCCCGTTCATACGACGGCGCAGGCAGAAGACATGATGGTGCGGCCACCGGAAGCGCTATTCTTCCTACCCTTGTCCTCCGAGAACGACGAGGACAAGGGATGCGGCGGCGGCACTGTCCAGCAGTGGGGAAGGAGAATGGGAAACGGGAAGAAAGGTTGAGTTCGTGTGTGTGTGTGAATAAAAGTATTTCAATGGGCCAAGCCCAAAAACAGTGCAAAATAAATTACAAATGAAACATAATATTCCAAAAAAGGTTTGTCACCATAAAAATGATTCCATCCTAAAAAACATTATCAAAATAAAAAATATTCATGTTTTTCTGTACAACAATAAATAAAATTGATTGAAAGACTATTCCATACACAACTATTGTTTCATCGGAGAGGTGAAATAGGTCATGTCAAACATTGTTAGTCCGAGGTGAAATAGGTCATGTCAAACATTGTTAGGGTACGTTCAAATTTCATGGTCCAAAAAGAAATACTCAGTGTAACCTCTGTTGGAAAAGGTAGTGCCTAGGAGGCGCTTAGGCACGTTTAGGCGCTAGGCAATGGCCAAACGCCTCGCCTAGGGCATAAATGGAGGTCTAGGCAGGGCAAGCAAGGAATTGCCTACCCAAGCAAGAAATCATGCATCATATTGCACTGATATGTCAAAGGTGTTATATTCCAATGCAGTAGACGGTAATTAACTTATTTATATGCCCTAAAATAATATCAACACCCATATAATAATCACAAATACACTACAAGTAAAACCAATATTACCGCCTAGGCCACGCCTAGGGTGCTTAGGCACCGCCTAGGCACTAGGCGAAGGCCAACTGCCTCGCTTATGCCTACCGCTTTTTCCAACCTTGAGTGTAACCTTATCTTTAACGTTTGTAAAAGTTGGATTAAAAAAGTGTTGCATAATGGCACGTGGAGCAAGTTATATTTAATATTTCACCCGGTGCGACGCACGGGCATTTTGTACTAGTCTATCCCTAATAATAATAATAATAATAATAATAATATAATATAATATATAATATATAATTAATAATAATAAAGCACGGAAGGACTCCGTGGGTTCACCGTCATAATACGCTTTTTTTTCATGTCATAATGCGCTTTTACAATTTATACGGACAAAATCATAATATAAACGAGGTGGTACTAAAGCGTTAATAATAAAAAAAGGCCAGCCTAAATCCCGACACATCCTCCCCCACCTACGGCATGGTCTTCCTGCCCCGATCCCAGCCCACTAGCCGCTCCGAGCCAATCGCCCCATCCCGCGCCTCCTCGTTGTTGTGCCGCCGGCGATGTGCGGCGCTCCCGGCCACGCGCCACTAGCCTCCTCCCGGTCACGCGCCCCGGCTACTCCTCCCTACTCCACTCCCAGTGAGTCGCGCCGCCCCCAACCACGTTGGGACTAGGACACGTCTCCTCCCAGCTCCGGCCCATTGACCAGCGCAGCTCCTCCTCCATGTGGCCTGCTAGTGAGAGCTCTGGCTGCTCCTTTGATTCGTTGTTCTGCCCATCCATTATAGATTTGTTTTTGCATCAAATTGTAGAACATCTGTTTGATACAATGTCCACAAGAATATTCATGTGTAACGCACGGTGCAGCCCCACCTCTCTCTCTCTCCTCCTACTCTCTTCTCTCCTCCTACTCTCTCTCTCTCTCTCATACAGCATGCTCTACTTGCAAGTTTGTGTTAGCCACCTATTTGTTAATATGCTTTTCAAGGCCTACAAATATTTATAAAAGAGTGGAATCACAATCTAGAAGGCCAATTTATATAGAGGCAATGAGCTACTGAACGTTGGTAATAATGATGCTACAGTTTTTCGGAATAGACCGAAACTACAGGAACAATATAGTAGTGGTGAAATTTTGGATAGAGTGATAAACAACTTCTGTACTTTTCTTATTCAGATTAAAGGGAGATCATCCCCCCAACTACTTAACAAACAATAAAATATATATACACGCTACAAATAAGTTCAAATCCTTGGGTGGGTTCAAATATTTTGTCATGAGAAGTCCATATGTTCAGTTTTGGGAAAGTATACCTCCCGCTGAAAGAACAGGGGAAAGACCATTTCATTTACGCCAAGGTCGCCCTGATGTTGATCACCAGCGGGGCGTTGGCAGTAGCATGCCGCCTGGCCGGCCGCCTCTGCAACTACATGGTTGAGGAGGAGATAGGTGAGGTCGAGCCTGAGATCCGTAGCATGCATGACTCCGTGGACATGGCGGCGGCCATGGTGTGTGTAGATTTTTTCTGGTAGTGACACCTATGAAGAAGGTTAGGTGATCCATACGGGCAGGGACGCTACTGAGTTGGAAGAGTAGCCAACATAACACCAACCATAACATGTGCTTCTTACTCTGTGTATGGCAGTATGGCTTGCTGTCAAAACACCAAACATAACATGTTCTTGGTTAGTTTAGTCAAGCCATTAGTTGTCTATAATGTACGAAATTGTAATGTTCTCATGTGTGTTATGATGTTTCAAGTATACTACTTCTCTGTTTTCTTGGAAAAAAAGTATACTACTTCGGAGACAACGAGGCATCACATAACTGTGTTTGATGCATTCTTCAGGTCGAGGGTCTGATAATGGACATAACACAGCTACTGGAGAGGAGATTAAAATATGGAAGATAGCAACAGAGGGGGAAGCTGAGGCTGGTAGATCCATTGAGCAAGAGTGCCAGACCCAGGTGTGTTTATAATTGAGTTGTTTGTAAGACCAATGCTGCATGGATGGTTGCACTCAGAGTCTCTGTAGTTATTTAGCTGAAGGTGTGCATGAGTTTGAGCTATATATTATTTTTGTAGTTTTAGCTTTAGAACCATGAAAATTGTCCCTTTTTATAAATAACTTCATGTGGAGAAATATTGTTTTTGAGGGAAACAAGGTCAAGAATTCTCATTAGTGGTTGGCAGTGGTAATATAATAAGTTCGCATTTTATACCAGCTAGCAAGACTTCACAGAACCGCTGCCTCAAACTTCAGAGAAGATGAGCATGAATGATTATTTTGGTTGCAACTCCAACAACACGTGCATCATATTTCGGTGAATCCGGTAGCTTATGCAGCCCATAATTAGTTTCCCGGCAGACTGATGATTGGGAGAAGTACATAGAATGCCCCTGTATAGGTGCGTACAGAATGACGATTGGGAGTTTTCTGAAGGTTAGAAGTCCAGCATATTAGTATCTTCATTTTCCAACAGACTAAAAGGATATAAGTTTTGGTTGTGTGCCCATTTGTGTGCACATGGGTAAAAGATCCTTGAGATTTTCGTTGTTTTAGATCTCTCATGCACCTTGAGCTAGCAATCCAACCTACAATATTACTTTTCGTATGAACAAAGCTCAAAAGAAAATATTTTGAATATTGTCCTGTCATTCTTGTGAATCTGCACCTTAAAGTTATAATTTCTGCTGTGGTGAGGTTCTGAATCCAGAAAGTGAAGAGCAAGCTTGATGGATATATCTGAAGATGACATACAGTATGGTCTTCCCGTGCTTGTTTTGTTTTAATTTCAATAAAGAACACATTCCTGCCAAATAGGTCTTTATTTTTATGCCTAAAAGTATGTGCTTTCTAGAATAAGCTCCATGATATATAAGCATTTCCTGTGTTGAATGCTCCTAAATTATAGCACACATTTGCAGGTTCATATATGCATACTATACAATTGTGGTAGAAGCACTTGTTCTTATTCTTTTGTCTAATTAGAGTTTTAAATTAGTATGGCAGATGATTTCTCTAGCTCCATATTAGTTACAAAATATGAGTTGTGAAGAGACAAATTTCTAGCATTTGCTTCAAATCTTATATAATTTTTTAAATAGATCCCAAAACTATTTAATCAGATGCTACTCGCACATTTTTCTGTTTTACTAGATGACGGTGCTCACAAATATCAGGCTACTATATTCGGCCTACGATAGAGTATCTTCATGAAGTGCTTCTGATATTCCATTGTGTTTAGTAGATGACGGTAAATCATTTTGAACTGTTGTGTTTTCGGTGGCACCTAAATACATTGGTCGATCTGCACCATGCTCTGCTCCTATTGACTGGTGATCACAAATCAAAACCCAATCTTAGATCTATTTGATTTGTTTCGTTTAGTGTTGGATGGTGCCAATTAAAGAAATTGTACTGCCATTCATCAATTTACTAATCAGTCTGGCCTGAATTCATGACTTCTGTGTGTGAGAGAATCTGTGCTCGAATGCGTTGTCACCTGGACTTTAAATTTTATCCAATGGTCTGGTCATCATTCCGTTGGCTGTTTGACTGGAGCTCATAGGAGGAGATGAATCTAACTGAATCTTCTTAGCTTAGAAACAAAAGTCGTTCTCTTGATGAACAAAGAACTATTGCTGTTAATTTGTCAGGCATTGTGTTCCTTCTTGTACTGTAAATATAGTTTAAACATATTCACAGTTTTACATATGTTCACACTATTATTAATAAAAAAAATATGTTCGCACATAAAAAAAGCAAAAAAATCCAAAAAATGTTCCCTATTTATTAAAAAATATTTCCACTTAAAAATGTACAACAAAAAACAAACAAAACAATATTATTTTTAAACATCTGTTCAAACAATGTTCCTTTTTAGATAGATGATCCAATTTCTTAAAAATAATTTACCTACTCTTTAAAAAGTATTCCATTTTTTTGAAAACATTAACTTTTATTAAAAATAAGAAAATTTCCATGTTTAACATTATCATCGACATTTATTAAAATTGGATATAAATAGTGCACAATGCACATGAAGCAGGTATATTTTTTCGCCCCGTGCAACGCATGGGCATTTGTACTAGTAATATTTATTATTATTATTATTATTATTATTATTATTATTATTATTATTATTATTATTATTATTATATTAATAATAATATAAATATTTATATTATATTATATTATATTATATTATATTATATTATATTAATATTAATATTAATATTAATATTAATCTTTATCTTTACCTACTCTTTACCTACTAATAAACCACGCATCGCTTCTGGTGGTACGTCGCTGGCATTTTTGCACAAAAGTCCCTGTTTTTACTGATATTCAAGTCGCAGTCCTATTTTAAGTGGTTAATCAGGAAAACGCTTCGTTTTTACACAAAACACCCTACCATTTGGAGTAATCAACCCGCGATCCGAACAGATTTGTAAAAAAAAACACGGCCAGAAACTGACCACGAACTCCTCTCCCTCTCTCCCTCTCGCCCACGAACTCCTCGGCACCAACACCACCCGCGCCGCCGGCTTCCGGCGAGCTCCGACGCCGCGCAGCACGCCCCCAAGCCCCCCACGATCCGCGCCTCCCTCCCCTCCTTCCAGATTCTCCGTTCCCGGCCTCTAACGTCCGCTCGCAACCAAACCCCCGTGGCTAGGGTTTCGGGCTGGGCTTCGCCGGCGCGTCTCCGGCGGCCCCAGGTTCGTCCCTCCTTCCTTCTTGGCTGGGATTTTTCACCCCTACACCTCACCATCTCTTCATATCCTCTACTGCAGATGCAGATGGAGCACGCCATGGGAGTTCCCCATCCACCACGGTCACCGCCGTCAAGTGCTTCTTCACGGAGATGTGAAGGACGCCAAGGACATGCAGCTACTCAAGGTTTTATCTTGTCCCCATCCTATCCCCTCCCCTTGCCGCCCCTTCTTCATTGGATGACCAGATGCACAACCACATATGTTTTTTGATTCAGGCTCATAGGGTCTAGATTTGAATGTAAAACTACCTGACTTTACCATTAACAGATTGGAAGCACGATTATCGCTGCAATTTTTTTAGTCATGGCATATTTTCTCTTATATGTGTTTGTTGATGATTAATCATCAAAGGTTATACGCGTGTTTCGTCCCAAGCACAAGTCCTTCTTTCACATATCCCTTTTGTCATATGTCTTCTTGATGCAAAGAGGCTCAGCTTGCTACTGATGGATTGCAGCTTACCAAATTTGATTTGGTTTGGTACAATGGATGTTTGGTATTGATGTTGAAAGAATACTTCACTTTCTGTAATTTCTGATGTTCAGATTATACCGAATGAATGCTACCAGATTCCATATTTGTTCTAGAGATATTATTGATCTTTTCATGCACCAATTGTTCAAGTAGTGTCTTTCCGCTAAAAGCTTTATATTGCCCTGTGTGTCCTTTTGTCCGTACCTTTTTCCAGTAATTTTCTCTGTTAACCTTGGGCCAGCTCATTTGTGTGTGCTTCATGTATATGCTCATGCTTTTGATGCTGCTGGACTTTGGAATGCATCCGCACAGTAACTTTCTGGGTATGACATATTCACTCTTAACTAAGAAATGCTACAGCTGATTCCTGATAATTATCAGTACACAATGTATTAAGTTGCCTTCGCTATAGGTATGCTTGCATTCAGGTTGTCATTAGTTACGAGATGGTACATCAGTGTCTCCACTCTAAAGATGAATATAATACGCCAAAAGTAAGTGTCTGATCCCAGCTTCTTTTATTGTGGATTGTGGGTACGGTGAGCAATACATTGATTCACAAGTACGTCTTGCAGCATAGAAATTATTCCGTTCAAAGTGAATGACACGGCGTAAATCAAACATGCGCTGAGCCTACTAATGCGACTACCAGTACTGTTGCACTACTAGAACCCAATGGCATGATGGTGCAGCAAATATGGTTTTTTATTAGATAGTTTTCTGCACTGTATATGTGATGAATTCACAAATTTATGATTTTGAGGTACTGGTGAAGGTAGATTCAAATGAGTGATGCAAATTCAGAATTGCATAGGTAGTGCCTACGACTGACTAAGGGTACATGAGTTGGAAGAAAGTCCAAGCAGAAGGAACTCCTGCAGATGCCCAGGCTGCTACTGTGCCTATCTTAAGGTATTGCTTCAGCGGTGGTATTAGTTGTTATTCTTTCCTGATACAGACATGACTCTTTGAGCTCCACCAAGGCATATATAACAAGAAGATAAGCTTGGTTCATTTTTTATCAAGCAGGGGAAATGAAAGGACGATGCGCCGTACATTCTAGATTATTTATCAGTGTTAATCCGTATTAACTAATTTTATAGCCATTGTAATTAGCAATAGAGAAATGTTTGCTGATATTTTTTACCTGCGAGACCATAGTACTTTCTTGTTTTCTTTCTGTAATAAGTGCGAGATACGAGCAATAATAATATATTGGATGGATGAAGCGGTTCATCTCAAGATATATAACATTCATGTTTCCCTTCCTAATGTTTCTTTGGTGAAGTCATAACCTATTTATGTTTCAATGGAATTCTGTTCAATTTGCAATTGTTTCCTACTATGCAGGGTGATCTTGACCTGATTTTGCTTTCGAACTGAATTGTGGTAATCAAGCAGGGAGACAAGACGCTGTTGAGCTGTTTTTCGGTAGATTTGAGCTACCTAGAGTTGAGCTAGGCACCAGACGAGCAGAAGCACAAACGTAGGAGGTATCCAACAACGGCAACCGCAACGCCATTCCACTTAAACCTGGAGACCAGAGAAAGGATGCGGTACCACTGCTCTTCTTTCTCCTTACTAAATCTCTAAAAAGGGATGCTCATATAATTACTAATAATTTAGTTGCAAGTCTTCTGTAAGAGCCTTGATGTACTTTATCTCATGGTTTGGGTTGTGAAAGAATTTTGGAAGGACCACAAGGTAGTCTTCAGTTCAGTTTGTCCATTTATAGTGTTGATGTATCTAGCTACTTGTATCTGCTTTCTTTTGTTGTAAAATGAAATAGCATTCTTGCTGATCAATGAAATTAGAAAATCAACAGACTACATTGTTCCTTTTTTTTCTTTTCTTTTTCTATCCTTGAAGATATTTAATGATGTGATCTGAAACTTTTAGTTTTGTTCTATTATGCAAAGTTAAGAGTTTTCGGGATAAAATTCTAATTTGGGCCACTCTCTTTTTTACAAGAGTTCTAGGAAAATTTACATTGAAATTTGTCACATGCAAACTGGAGGAAGGGGCAATAAGCAGAGAATTCCCCGCAAGATGTGAACTGCATTGATGCCCTCGGTATGTGTGTTGCTACTGCTGAATGATGCTCCCTTGTCGTTGTTGCTATAGTACGATTTAGTACAGCTTGTCTAAATGGGTTAGAAGAGGGGTTATGAAATGTTTTGTTGGAGTTTAAATATTCTTTCATGTATTAAACTGATAAGTTGTGCACTTTTGCTGCTGTTAGATAAACTGACTACTCTGTACTGTTGGATAGCCATGGTATGTGTTAGTTTTATTTTACCACAAAAGTTTCTTGGGAGTTGGCATATCAGGTGTATTCATTACTTTTCCTATGAATATATTCTATTTTGGTGCACTATATATCTATCTAATCTATCTATCCAAGTTTTCAAAGGAATTGATGGCGGCGGCTCGACCATGTCGTGGTGAATGGCGAAGCTTCGAAACTGAACATGAGAAAGGTGTTGACGCGCGGCTGGGAGACGTACATACTTGAGGAAATATGATTCATAAGGTTTCATATTAACGAAAACTGATAATCTGAACATTTTGTTTATTCCTGGATGACTTTATTCTCCAATATGAATATGTAAGAAAAGATATGACATACATTTGTGTAAATTGATAATGTAGGGTCATCTCGAAACTTTATTATTTTTTCAAGATTGATTTACTTGGTGGTGTTAACTTCCATTTTCTCGAAACAGGACATGTGTTCTATTTCTGAAAAAAGAAGCTTCTCTGTTAGCTAGCATCCCCGACGGTACTTTTAGACTGGATGTAGACCAGTAGGGTCAATTAAAAATTGTTGGCTATAGATGACTTTAAGTTTCTAGCTTTCATAAAATGTAGACGTGTACGTACTCTAACAGTATGTCGTGGTTGATGATGGTCCTATGTACTGGTTGAAATTATCATGTTGGATAATATTGCTTATATGTTGTGGTTGATGGTGGTCCTATGTACTGGTTGAAATTATCATGTTGGATAATATTGCTTTTACTAGCAGTTGCCGTGCTCTTATTATTTTATTTCCACAAATATAATCATGTTTTGCTATTGATGTAATGCTATGTTCCTTGACTGAAATCAAACCCTTTAGTCGCTGATGTGGTGCTCTTATTATTGTTATATTCCTTCACTGAAAGCAAACCTTGTTCATGGCTAACTTATAGAATAGCAGATGCAGAGTTCAAAAAGCATCAAGCTCAGGAACACTCTAGCCATGTATTTGATTCTGTTGAAGACCCAATATATAATGAGTGATGCGGGCCTGTTTGGATCGCAGCCGCGGGACGCCCTGCCAATTTTTTGGCGTTGACCGCTACCAGGGGCGTTCGTTTGGATTGACGCCTATGTTTCGTAGCCACGCCAAATTTTTGGTATTTCTGTTAAGTTTCGATGCCCATGCGTTGGCGAGATCTTGGTGGCAAAATTGCTCGCCAACTTTTTGGTGTGGCTGACTTTGGCGGGGCTGATTGGGGCGCAATCCAAACGCCCCCTGCATCCCCTGATGTTGAGCTATATGGACCATATGAGCAGAACCACGGTGACTAACATACGAGTCAATAGAATTCATAAAGTTGCAGTTTATTTGCTCTATTCAATAATGGCTTCAGTTTCAATGCAAATCGTTAACTGGACTTCCCTGATTGCGGTGGTGTGTATTATTCTGCAAAAAAGTAGTATCGTCGCCTTTTAATGTTTTCATTCACATCCATGGTCATATATGTTGCTTTGACGAAACAGTTTATCAACATCAATTGTAGCTGGCAGGGCTCGTGATGGACAAGGCGAACGCAGCGGATAGGGCACCAAAGGGGGGTGTGGTTGCAGCGGCATAGAGCACTTCGACAAAGGAGACTTGAGAATGGGGACGATAAGGAAGATGAGTTTGTGCTTCCTTCTATCTAAGTCAACTGTGAAGATGTAAAAAAATGCCCTAAAAATAAGTTTAAAAATCTTCACAGTTTTCATATCTTCACAAATTTTTTGTTTCAAAACAATATGTTCGCACTTTCTAAAAGAGCTTAATTTTTTTCCAAAAGCAAAGTTCCATTTTTACCATTTTCCCCATTTACAAATGAAAAAAACATTCTTAAAAGAAAACATCAATTCAAAAAATGTTCTTTAATAAAAACATTAACTAATCTTAAATAAGTGTTCCAATTTTTATGAAAATGTTAACTTTTGTTAAAAATAAAAAAGTTCCATGTTTAACCTTTTATTGTTGTTTATTAAAATTGAATATAAAAATGATGCACAATGGCATATGAAGCAGGTTGTGCCTTTTACCTACTAATAAACCAGCTATTGCTTCTGGTCGTCCGTCGTGGTTGTTTGGCAAAAAAGCCCCTCGGTTTAAAGGAAATCAACCCGCGCTCCCTGTTTAAGTGGATCTGAGAAAACGCTTCGTTTTTTCACAAAACACCCTGTCATTTGAAGCATTCAACCCACGGTCCGAGCAGATTTGTGTAAAGGAAAAAAACGCGACCACAAGAGGGAGCACGGGCTCGCCTCCTCTCCCTCATCGCCGCCGCCGCCACCACCCACGCCGTCCGCTTCCGGCGACCTCCAACGCCGTGCAGCACGCCCCCGAGCTCTCCACGGTCCGCGCCTCCCTCCCCTCCGGCTATATTCTCCTCTCCCGTCTTCTACCACCCGCTCGCCCGTGACTAGGGTTTCGGGCAGGGCTTCGTCGGAGCCACGAGAGCCATGAGCGTGACGGAGGCTGGGGAAAGAATGGAAACACTACTGCTCGCAATGACAGGATGGTGCTGTGCGTGCGCCGCCCCAAGGCCGCAACTGCTTCCTCCAGTCGTCCCTCCTCCATGGCTACATCTTGGTGAGATCCCTTCCACCCAAGCCTCTCCCCCTTTCTTTTTTAAAACTGATTCCCAATTCCTTGATCAAACCATGCTCCTCTGCTCCTGTAGGTCTCGCTTAGCTACCAGTACAGTGCAGATTGCTTTCTTTATTCAATTGATTTTGTTGTCTATGTATTACCTGAACTCCAAGGGAACCAACTTACATGGCGTAATGGATGGAGGTCAGTACATGTTTTCCTGATATGTTCACTTGTTTTTAATAGTTCCCATCAGATTACAAGCATGGGCTTTGTGCAATAGGCAGAAATCTGTTTGTAATCAATCAAAGATAATGAGAACATTTACTGAAATCTTTGTAACTTTTGATCCTATGAATTGCTTTGATTGGAAGTCCAACAATTATCTCATCTTATTAGGAACTCACTTTTCAGACATATGCATTGGTAGTTTTTATGTCTTTGCTTTTGCCTTCTGAACATACTGGATTGCACTCTGTAGGAGATGGCACAGATCTCTCCTTCTGAACATGGTATTAAACATTGCAAACAACTGATTATAGTAGTTAGGAAATGCAAATCATTGTATATTGTTAGTTACGTGTCTTTTCATATGAAATACTATTATTTTGGGGAAATGCATCTGGCTGAGTATTAATGAAACTCCTTAGATTTTGTATGGTGAGATTGTCTTCAGCAAACAAGATCTGTATTGTTATTGGGGTCCTTTTATTTTTGTTCCAGGTGTTATTGGGGCTTATTTTTTCATGATTGGAAACAAGATGTTGCTGGTGTTGGAGCTCATAGAGAATGGTATTATGATAGTCTACTTACTTCTGAAGGTGCATTAGAAGATAAGTGGATGTCCAGATTCTTTGGCCTCAGAAAAGTGGTGATAAAAATCTTGAAGTATTGTTAGCATTTTCCTCTAAAAATGGAAAGAGCAGATACAAAGAAGGTACACAGTGCTGTTCATTGTCATGGAAAATTATTATACTTTTGTTATATTGAGTAGTTGTTGTTGGATGCCATTTGTCTCTTTGAAAAACATCTGATGTAAATTTGGTGTACTTCAACTCAAATACCTACTACTAGAACAAAAACCTACTACTAAATTGTTCCAAGAACATTGCATGTTATTGTAAAAGTCTTGGTCAATATTCTTGTGTTACTGTGATGTAGTAGACAATTTTTTATGCTTGGACATTTTTAACTTTTCTTATAGCAACTATTGCTCTAAAATTCTTTGCCGTTCTCTTACTTCTACTGATGGCAGAAGAGAACACATTTGGGTACACCTACCAGGACAGTTTGTTCTACGTTTATCTTGCTTTGGGGTTGCAGACCCTAACATATCAAGATAGCTCTTGATGGTACAACATGACATTGGCAGGAATTATCGATGACTACTTTGATGGGTAGTTTTCTGAAGAAATGATTGTCCCAGGTACTGTGATGCTCGCAGTTCTATCTTTTTCAGTGCTTGCATATGCCATTGTGATACAAGATACTGCCAGATTTTGCAATGTCCATGATTCAGATTGAACCATGATTGCTACTGCTGTTTCAGATCATAAACTTTGTCATGGTTGATTAAATAGGCACAGCTTATTTTAGTTGCAGACCCTAATATATCAAGAAAGCATTGCTACAAATTTAGAAGTAGGATGTAGTTTTTCATAGTTCCTGTCAAGTATGCTTATTTGCAATCTAGGATCACAATTGTAAGGTTAATACTTTTAGTTGTGTAGCATAGCAAATCTCAGCTCTTGAAAATTTTCCTACCATACCAACACATTTGGTAGGATTTGCCTTATTTTGTAATGAGCAAACAAAAAATGTTTTAAATATAACAAATAATTATGTGCAGTAGTACATGGTTGGAAATTCCTTTCCTGTTCAATGCATATTAGAGTGGAATTTGTACTGTTTGGTATGCATTCACAGTCAACATGGGGTGCTGAAGTAGTGTAAATTGTTTGAAGTTGCCTTTTGGCCAGTATATTTGAAGTTGCCTTTTGGCCAATATATATAAGGATGGAGTACTGTATTGTTTGGTCTGCCTTTTTGGTCGGTATCGTTGAATCGACACCCTTAAGCTCTTTTTGGTTTCTATTATCCGTGAGCGCATATGAGCATCGATGAAAACTATTCTCGGATGAAACGTGAGCATGCCTTGGTATGAAGGACTGATTTTTTTCAGCATCCGGGGAAAGTTTTCCTGTTTTGATTTTACAATTTTGACTCTTCCCTTCCCCTGTTGATGGTAAACATTAACACGTAGTTGTATACATATTTTGAAAATCGAAAGTGGTTTTAACATTTCACATCATGATATTGTAGTTTACGGTACTAAGCTTGACACTGCTCGGTGTGCTGTTGTTCTTCGTCAGCGTAGAGCTAGCCGTCGCCGCTATGGTACATGTACCCGTTGCCTCCGCTTGACGTAGTTCGCTATGGAGATATACATGGGAAAGTCGCGGCGGAGATGCCCCACTTCAACCCGTGGATCCGGGGTGATTGTGGCGGTCAGCTGGTGACTGAGCTCAAAATCCAGTTCAGCGTCAATGGTTGTCTGCGCTCCAGTACGAGGAGTGGTGGCGCTTCGAGGAGACAGCTACGTGCCTTCGTCAGTTGTTTTGTGTACTACTTTTCACTTTCAGAATCAATTCGTGATTCCATAGTGAGTCATTACGAACGAAATTATGGGGGGTTTTGCTCTAGGCATCAGATCAGGAAGCAACAAGCCGTCTCTTTGGTGGTATCTTTGGTGCTCCAGTAGTGGATATTGCTGGAATAGCTAAAGGACTTAGTTGTAACACTTGCTCTGAACTTTACTCAACAAGCAAGTTTTCCAAAAATTGAAGTCAGATTTTTTTCAGGGTTCCTATACATATACACAAATAGTAGGTAAAGATATATTCTAGGACCTATGGTGCCCAGCAAGCATAAACAAATTTAGCTTGCAGTTTTGTTAACGCTTCGCTATGCTTTGGTACAATGTTTAGGCGTAGTGCCAGTTTATTGATAAATAACCCTCCGGCAAGGTTCATATCTAAGTCTTGGTTGATCAACTATTGCACGCCTAACTAAAATCTTTCCTTCAGGATGTTTTTTAGGTTTAAAAGACTTTTCATTAATCGCATCATTGTGCATACAAATGACGGACTGAAGTAGGCCATGGACCCTCCCGTCTAATATAAAAAATCCATGAGATCTAGCATAGCTAGCTAGCCCATGATCTACTTGGTTACACTCTCTATCAGGGATGTGCAGCACTACTGAAAACGAATCATCTGCTCCCTAATATCCACATACCCAACAAACAGTCTTGATCTGCAGGTCCCAGTGAATTGTAGCACCTCAAAAACTATGAGCTGTCGATTTTCAAGATTACCGGGCCAGTTACCATTCATTTGGATGAGTGAGAGCAAGAAACAGCCTCAGCTTTTGCTTCCTCGGTGGTGTCCGAGCACTGTCGGAGTTTAGTTCCCAGCGAAAACAACATCTGTCCTTTGTACTAGAATGGTTATTCCTGTTGCAACGTACTCCTTAGTACTTCCCATTATCTATGGATATGTAATCTTAATGAAAATCGCATGTTTCTGGATATCGTCATGTATGCATCGCTTGATTTTTCCACACACCAAAGTTTCTATCAATCAATGTGTGCGCGGGTGATTAGATTAGAACAAAAATACAGTTTTGAAATTTGATAAGGAGTCCTGATGGACGTGTATATATATGCATGTGTTGTTTATATTTGAATCAAGAGAAAGTACAAAAACAATATACACTTATGTGCTTGTCTAGAGGCGTCCTGATGGAATCATCTAATACCACCAGGCCACAGCAGCGGAGCAGTGTGTGTGTGTGTGTTTTCTCTTTTTTGTAAAACATCGAGCAGTGCGGTTTTCCCTACAATCATGCCTTGCAATTCCCATCCCATGACAACGTCTCAATTATAACCTGACATGGTCTTGGTGTTCTTGCGTTTGATCGATCGGTACTGGCCAGCCTAGCAGGAGGCAACATGCATGATGAAAAATCAGAATGCAATGGAAGACTACATTGAATGCGAGGGAGCTCGGTGTCCAAGGTATACATGATGGCTTGGTGCTGGAGCTTGGAGGCCGCAGGAGTCAAAAGCCGAGAGATCCCGCAAGAAAAAAAGGCCGAGCTAGAGAAGAGGTGGAGATTTCTTATGGCCGAGTGGGACGAGGAGACGGGGATGAACGGAAAGAAGTGGGTGCACATGACAAATAAGAGGCTGGTAGATAGCACTGCGGGTTCGTTATGAAGCAGCACACATGGGTAGAAGGAGAAGTAGATGCTCGAGGGGAGGGCGGCACACGGGTGGTGTTCCTGGATCGGTAGAGTGGCAGCGTTGAGTCAGGGGGAGGTTTGGTGTGGTGCGTGTGGGTAAGAGTATGCACGGTCCATCATGATGGTGCACAAGTGAACCTCTCTTACTGAATTAGAGGGTGTGAAATTTTCTCTCCTGTTGCAACGCACGGGCAATTTTCCTAGTATTAATAAAGCACAGATTGATTTCGTGGGTTCAACATCACAATACGCTTCTTTCCGTGATTTTACGCTTTCAGTTTGAATTTAAAACATATTCGAGGTGGTACTAAATTTTGTCTATGCAATATTATCGACTCGATTGAGGGCCTGCAGGCGTTCCTACCGACATGGGCCTGCAGGCTGGCTCGTTGGCCCAGCTTCAAGGTAACACGGGAAGGAAAAAGGCCCAGCTTCAGGGTAACACGGGAAGGAAAAAGGCCCAGCTTTAGGGTAACACGGGAAGGAAAAAAACATGCGGCATGACTCGAACTCGCGACCTTACACCCCGTAGGATAGACGCCAGCCAAGTGAACTAGGCCAACCTACATGAATTAGTTGCGGTTAGTATTCTTATCAAATAGTACCACCTCGCCCTTTGAAAGGCACAACCATCAACTTATATATGTGTTCAAATTACCTATCATCAATCACCTTAATAAGCCGGCTCGAAAATTGGTGATCGGAGGATGAGGAGTTGGTGCCCAAAAAGGAATCGAGGATTCTCGAGAAAAGGAAAGGATGGAAAGAAATATGGTGGGCAATTAAACGGGGGAAATTAAGAGAGATTCCAATACACGCTACATGCGCTCCGCATAATGCGTGCAACAATGCTTACACGTTCTAGATGGGGTGCCATAATCACCATGTTAATTTCCTAAGGGGGGGTGTTTGTTTCCAGGGACTTTTTTGTGTAGGGACTAGAAAAAGTCCCTAGCAAACCAAACCAAACATGATGGGACTTTTTTGGGACTTTTTGCTAAAAGTCTTTAGAAGCACCTCCTTGAGAGTCTTTTTCAAAAAGTCTCAGGGACTAGAAAAAGTCCTAGGGCTAGAGGAACAAACACCATCTAAGTAAACGGGGGGTCCATTCAGGCTATGTGGCGGGCAATTAAAGAGGAATCCTAGGCCTTCCATATATGAAAATAAAAGAAGAAAAGAGTAGTGACGTGACAGGAATAAAGAAAGAAAATGATGGAAAGAATTAACCACGTTGCATAACACATTGGTCAATGAACGGTACAAGGACCAGCTTGGTTCACATTGAGCGTCTTTTATTTTTTCCACTTCCTTGACGTTCTTTTCAAGTCATCATTGTTGCTTGCCTTCACCCATTGCCAATAAACAAATTTAGATACTATATATTAACAAGGGAAAATGAAGACCTATTAACGAGGGAGGGAAGAGAAGGAAGGGCTAAGGATCACGCATGCCAATTAACGAGGGAAAAAAGGATGCATGCCCATGTGTCTAAGACAAAGACCTAATTGCGAGTCGCCTAGGTATTTCAATAAGCCATTGCCGTTACCCAGGGAACTCCAACGAACGAAGTCCTCCTTCCCGATCGACGACTAGCAGTCCGCGACGTGCTGGCTACCTGCTCGGATCGGCTCCAGCCGCTCACGCCCTCCCTTCCTCCTCCACGCCCTATGTTGCGTGCATGTCTGGCTCGCTTGCGTGTGGTGCCAATACTCTAGCTAGATAGAATATGATCCGTATTTTAAAGTTCTTGCAAATTGAACTGCCTATTTATTATTTCTTCTGTACAATTGCAAAGGAGAGATATTGATATGTTTTCTTTAGAAAAAGGAGAGTATGAATTCAACGGCCGTGCTTTATCTATTATGTGATACGCCGTCGTACAACACCAGTACTTTTTTCGAAACGGTGGCAAAAGATTTACCTCATCGATTTAATTACAACGTGAGTACTATATTCTATGTGATCAGATTATGAATAACTTTGAAGTAGCATGCTCTGCTGTAACTCTCAATATGGACTTTTGCCATTGTACTTTTGTGTTGTTAGTTTGATCCAACCGGAATTCATAGTGTTTGAGAATGATGCCCATCTCGTTCAAGTGCAATGTGCTAGCAGTGTCACTGTTATGAGTTTTATGTGACTTGTGCATATCCGTGGCCACTTCTTTTAATGTTCTTTAGTTCTTTTAATGGTTTTGTTTTGAAAGTCTGAAATTTAGGACAACTTATTTCGGGAGCACTAAACCGTTGTTTGGACATCATTCATGGCCCTTGATACTTTTGATTGCTTTCAATATTCTTTTGCTTCTTGTGAAATTGTTAGAATGATAAATTATTTTTTAGGTTAATCAGCTTATATTTATTTATTTTCTTCTGTTGTAACACACAGATATGTTTGCTTTAAAAATATATAAACGGAGCTGAATTTCTTCATTTTTTTTTCATCTGTCATGGTATTTACCCGACACAAATGAATTGATGTCCGTGAAGTGAGAGAGGGGCTAAAACACATTATTTAACCCAACCCTTTTAGCTAGATTTTTTAACGACTCCATGCAAAATCCGGAAAAACAATTGCTGCTTAGTGCGAATTTTGATTTTTTTATGGCGTAGTGCAAATCCCAAAGAGTACTTCAACTTTCCAAAATAATACCTTCTATAGAAGAATCGAAAATTAGTCCTTTAATATCAGAACTGTCATACAAAATTCATACAAAAGTATCGTATGTGTAGCATGGTTTTTTATGTATGACTTATATGCATTTCTGCTAGCTTTTAGCATGCGCCTCCCTACAGCCACCGGATGACGCCGTTAGTTATTGTTGCATTGTGCTTATGGATGTTTCTATGGACACGTTGTGCTAGTCTCTCCCTAATAATAAAGTACGGATTGGGTCTCCGGGTTCACCGTCACAATACGCTTTCTTTCTATGAATTTACGCTTTTAGTTTGAATTTAAAATATATAAACGAGGTGGTACTAATTCAGGGAATCACGCGAGCACGTATTTGACGCAGGGAGCTCCTACTCGGCACATTAAGCGTCGGTTAGCCCTTTTGGCGCTCGGGCGCGCAGCCTAACAGGCCGGCCCAGCAGCTACTTCTAAAAGTAGAAGTGAAAAGGAAAATTAACCATGGAAAATATACGCTAGAGCTGGGATTCAAACACACATGGTTTTGTTAAACTTGCTTCTCCCCGCACAACAACCACCGCGCCAAAGGCCACTATGTGTTGTAGGATACGAAAACAACACTATCCAATACTTCGCATATTGTACCCATATAAAGAACTCGCTACCTGCTCTACCTACGTGTGTTCAGCTAACCACTAGGGCCGGCCCATTTTTTTTTGAGAGAACATATGATTTTTTTAAAGAAAAATGAAACCTCACAACTTTCAGAAAAAGTTCATGAACATGCATAAAAACATCGCCCTATTCAAGAGAAGCCCAATGATTTTAAAAACAAAGTTCGTCAATTTACAAAAATAGTTCACAAAAAATTTTAAAAAGTTCATCAAAATTTGAAAAAAAAAGTTCACCAATTTGAAAAAAGTTCATCAACTTAAGAAAGTAGTTCACAAAAAATTAAAAAATGTTCATCAAAAATTTGAAAAAAAGTTCATCAATTTGCAAAAAAAGTTCATCCAATTTGAAAAAAAGTTCATTGAATTTGAAAAAAGTTCAAAGATTTTGAAAAGGGTTCATCGAATTTGAAAAAAGTTCGTCGATTTTGAAACAAAATAATCAATTTTTAAAAGTAGTTCACAAAAATTATTAAAAGTTCACAGATTTGAAAAAAAAGTTCATCAATTTTAGAAAAATCATTGAATTTGAGAATGTTCACGTATTTAAGAAAAAAACAAAGTCAGTGAGGGAAAGAAACCAGGAAGAAGAAGAAACAAAAAATGCAAAAAAGAAAAGAAAAAAGGAAAAAAAAGAAAAGAAACGAATAAAGCAAAGCAAGAGTTGAATATTATCAGATCGTATTGTGTCTCGTGGTGGTTATACTATCGAACATCTATCCGGCAGGTCTATGGTTCGAGTTGCAACGACGGCTCCCTTCTTTTTTGCGGAATAGAGTATGCAGTAACGGGCCGGCCCAGTACGGGGTGCTGCAGGCGCCCGTTTGCAGAATACACGTTAACAGGCGCCTGCAGCGCCAAATAGGATTTGCCTTTGACGCATTCTGCGTCAAAAAGACGTCTGTTCGCATAGGAATCACGCGACTGGGCCGGCCAATTTGGATTGACCTCGCGCAGAGGTCGGGTGACAAATGCATAAAAAGAAAGAGTTGAATATTATCAGATCATATTGTGTGTCGTGGTGGTTATACTATCGAACATCAATCCAACAGGTCTGTGGTTCGAGTCGCAACGACGGCTCCTTTCTTTCTTGCGGAATAGAGTACGCAGTAACGGGCCGGCCCAATACGTGGTGCTGCAGGTGCCCGTTTGCAGAATACACGTTAACGGGCGCCTGTAGCGCCAAATAGAATTTGCTTTTGACGCATTCTGCGTCAAAAAGACGTCCGTTCGCATAGGAATCGAGCGACTGGGCCGGCCCATTTGGATTGACCTCGCGCGAGAGGTCGGGCGACAAATGCATAAAAAGAAAAAAGCGAGCCACCTGGGATTCAAACTGTGGACCTCCACTTTATTCACCCGACAAGCTAGCCACCGCACCAACTAAAGCTTTTGTGACATACCTGTGGGGCGAATACAAATAAACTGAAAACCGAAATACATGCATATTTTTTCTACAATATATATTTTCATGGCAGCCGATTTCAAAGAGTTTATTCATCCCATCATGCCTGGCGTTGTGTCGTGGAATGAGAGGGGGTCTTGAGCAATTGGGTTAGGGAAGTGTGGGTTTTTTTTTCACCCGATGCAACGCACGGGCGTTTGTGCTAGTAATAATAATAATAATAATAATCTTTCCCTACTAATAAAGCACGGAGTGCTTCTGGTCGTACGTTGTCGTCACTTTTGCAAAAAAAAACCTCCGTTTCTGAGTATTCAACCCGCAGTCCTATTTTAAGTGGGTATCCGAGAAAACGCTTCGTTTTTGCAAAAAACACCCCTGCACCGCTTATCCATTTGCGTTCTCCACCGCCGGGCAAGCGCTGCCGCTTGCCATTGGCGTCCACGCCGCAGGAGCCAAGGAAGGGGTGATGCGTCGCAGCGGGCGTCCGCGCCGCCCGAGGCCAGGAATGCGGCGAGCCGTCGCGACGGCCGTGCGTTCATGCCGAAGCGAGAAGGAGGCTGGGACGGCCTGGTGGTTTGCTGGGCGCTGGAGAGGCTCGTCGCAGGGAGCTCCTCTCCTCTGCTTTGGACGTGAGGCGGCTGAAGAGATCGGGCTGCAGAGCTGCGGGCCGGGGGCCGAAGAATGGCGCGGGCACTAGATGGGACTTGTGCAGGTCTAGGCGAGATGGGAATGGCGTGGTGGGGGTCTGGACGCCGGCGGGTCCTTGGCCGGCGACGCTCGGGCATCGGCCGGCCATGGCCGTCTCTCTGAAGAAAAATAGAAGACAGAGAGAGCTCTTAGAGAAAAGAAGCATGGGAGAGAAGAGAGATGGAGGAAGAAGGGGAGGGCTCACCCACGACGCGGAGGAGGACGCGCGACTGAGGAAGCAGCAGGTCGTCGTCCTCCACATCGCCCAGTGCGAGGCTTCTCCCGGCGCGGAACTGCCGCAACTGTTGCTACTGGCCAAGACACCCGCATCCGCGCACTCCTCATGGAGTCCTGCGGCGAAGGGAGGTGGGAGAGGGAGAGTGCCCTGGCTGGCAGGAAGGGGAGGAAGAAGGGGAGGAGTGGTGGTGGAGGAGCAAGGCAGTGAGAGGATGCGGCTGGACGAGGCCTATGGCCTCTCGAAGTCAACGCGAGCCGCGAGCAGAGAAAGAAGGGAGAATGAGCGACGCGGGATCAGCCGAACCTCTGGGGCATGGCGGAGGTGGCGAAGGTTGTGCGGTTCGAATCGGGTCGGAGGCGAGGCTGCTGGCCTGATCCGGAGCACGGGGCCGGCGACTGGGGCGGACGGCCAGATCAGGCCGACGGCAGAGCAGCTCCAAGGCGCCAGCCACGGCGTCCTCTGGGTTCCTCGCCGATTAGGGAGTGCTTCCTGGCCAGCCACCGCGGCCCCGCGCACGTGTCGCTATTTTGGCTGGGTTGGACGGAGAAGAGGAAGAGCGCCGGAGCTGGGTTAGGATGAGGAGGAATGGCTATTTGGATAAGAGAAGGAGAGGAATGGCGATGAGATAAGGCACGCAGTGGGCGGTCGGTGCTCTCCTCTGCTAGCACGCGAGGCGGCACCAATGTCTTGTACCGGCTAGAAGCTACTGGACGCACCCGTGCTAGCACCGATTTCTATTTTCAGGAAGAGCACCGATTATTACTTGATGTTGTTTGTTGTTAGTACTATATATCAGATATTCCCTCTGTCCTAAAATAAGTCTCTCACTACAATTTTATACACAATTTTGTACTCCCTTCGTGTTTAAATATAAGTCTTTTTAGAAATTTTAATATGGACTACATACGGATGCTTATAGACATATTTTAGAATATAGTTTCACACATTTTGCTCGGTATGTAGTCCATATTAAAATCTCCAAATAGACTTATATTTAGGAGCGGAGGAAATACTATAGTTAGTACAACGAGACAATTATTTTAAGACGGATGGAGTACAATAATTAAAAGCGAGTGAAATATTGAAAAGAAATATTTCTTAATAGAGAAGATATTTGAAGCAAGTCGGTACTTGCTAACCATCAAGATATTCCTCAACTCTAGATGTCATTGATATCATCGGTAAGATAGGCAGGATAGAGCGAGGGATGAAGAATCGAGAGAGGGCGACAAAGGTGCATCTTGCTCGCACCATGTTTCGCCCCCGCACGACAGTTGGGAGGGGGGCACTACCCTCTGTTGTACCATCTGTCCCACAGTTCTGCGTACCCTAACCTGATCTCATCGAGGCCCGATGATAATGTCCAGGGAAGTGGTCATGTTGGCGTGGAGGGTGTGCTCCTACTGTTGGCAGCAACGTGTCAACAAAAGAGTGACAAGCATTGTAAATTCTTTACTTTCTGCTCATCATATTTTTGAAGTGGGAAAGCAAAATTATGAATTAATGTTAATAGGGATTCCGAGATATAGGAGTTAATATATGATCTATTTGAAACTGTTACAGCTATGCGAATGATGCATAATTACTTTCGCAACGAAGGAGTAGCCGCTGATGGATAAATGGTTAGATTTTCATAATTATTTTTATACAGGATTGTAGAATAACAACAACTTATTACACATAATTCAATTTCTTTCGAACGAGTTGAAGAAGTAGGTTTTATTAGTAAAGAAAAAGATTACGAGCTTTTCGAATACAATGAGATCTTCATAAGGTGGATCCTTATGAGTCTCACAACCAATTTAACTGTAAAATCTTATTATTCACCATGATAGGTAAACACTTGAATACCATATGAACTCTTAGATTTATTTTATACCCGATGCAACGCACGGGTATTTTTGCTAGTAATAATAATAATAATAAAGCACGAATTGAGTCTTCGGGTTCACCGTCCCGGCGTTTTTCCAAAAGAGCCTCTAGCTTTTATGAGAATCAACCCGCAGTCCTGATTAAGTACACCCGAACCGATGCGAACAGGAAAATAAAGAACCCCCGACCCTGCCCCCAATCCATCTTCAGCATTGCTACACACACGACATTCCTTGCACGATTTATGGACGACAGAGCCAGCTGAGCCTTTAACACATCTGATGCGTGGATTTGCACCGTTGGATCATCGGTCGTGCAAGCATCGTCCAAGGACTGTCGTTCGTCAAGTAGTTTATTCTTCCACGCCGCCGCATGCCGCCTTCGCTGCCACGCCGCCGCGCGCCGTCAACCCCGTCGGCGCTCCTCCCCCTGTCCCAAGTGCCCCCACCCCCGCGGCCTTCCACCGCCGACGACACTCAATGTTGCAGCCGTTGCCGGCTCCCCCCGTCCCTGCTACCACGGCGCCGCCGGGACTCCTCCCCACTGCTTCCACCTCGGCAATGGTTCCCCCAACCCCGCCGGCTTCGCCATACCGGCGCGCTCCACCACCCGTTGGACCCATCTGCCTGGCTCCCACACCCGCATCTCATCTCCAACCCAGCGCCCACTCAGATGCGGCGGCCGCCGCCGCTCAACAGCAGGGCCTGCTGAACACGTGCTCCCGTCGCCGCCTCCTCAGCCTAACAAAGCCACACCGAGGACTCTTCCTCGGAGCCTCCTCCTGCTCATGGTTCATCGGGCCCGCGCCTCCCTTGCGGTGGCGACACGGCTGAGGGCGCAGCCAGCAAGGGTGTCGTCTAGGGGTGGCGGGGAAGTTGCTGGCGGGCGAGCTCTGCCTGTTAGACGCGTGGATGGGAGGGGTCCAGGAGCCACTACGACAACCAGGAGAGTCTTCCTAGAGAGCGAGGACTCGCGCGACAGCAGCGGCGACGAGCCCGACGGTCTTGCCGACCTCACCCACCTCACCGATAAGTTCTAGGTATGTACGTTGTGCACCCCATTCTGCCCACCCCTTGTTGTTGCAGGCTTCCACCGTCTGCTGGTGTGACTTTCTTTTGTGTTCACGACCATACTTTTCCCCAAATTGTGTTCGCAGCTTGGCAGGTTGGATAGGTAACTGGCTGCTACCATATGAATTATTACTGCTTCTGAACCTCTGATCAGTATAGGTTGGAGGAACATCTCTGAATCACATGTATAGCAACTACTGAATTTGCTGTTACTACCGTACCAGCTTCTTCCAAGTAAATTATTGGTTAGCAATTATGATGTTCTAGCCTGTTGGGATCACAATGCATGATAACACAACCAAAAAATTGATATGTCTGGTATGTTTGATCTGATTTTACTCCATGACCACAGCGCAGAACGAAAATCTATGATAACCTCTTGCTGACACCTTGCCATGTGCGCCATTATCAAGCCTGATTCAAAGAAGGCAGTCAGTTTTCTATTTTGCTCATTTATTTTACCCAGAATAGTAATTGGGTTAACTTAACTTACTGTATCGGTTTATGCTGGAGCTGACATTCCGTGCCTTTCATTTTAGATGTACACAAGCAAGAAAACTGCAGACGAGAAGGAAAATAAGTTTCTCTCCGTGGTTCACTTGCCGTTGTTCTCTGTCCACGAGACAGAGCTTCAGTCTCTCATAACTCGTAATAGGTCGATGTACTATCACCTGCATCCGTCATCTACTCGTGGAGCTCTTGAGATACTTCAGATACAACACAATGGCCTACGTGTCCAAATGTCAGGGTTATATTCAACAATTGTAGAAAGCTGTAGAAAATATAATACACAATTTTTTCTTGCATATATAGATTTACTTGATATTTTTAGTGATCAAACAATTTGGTATTCAGTGTTTACTTGAATATTTTATATTGATTTCTAGCAATGTTCAGTAACAGAGCAATGGACTGAGAGACATTCTCAGTGTGTTGTAGTTTCCATGCTATGTTATCAGGAGGGAGACCCTACGTCTAATTAGTCACGGATAATATGTCGAGCCGTGGCACCATCCAGCTACAAGAGTCGGCCGCCCAGGACGGCAATGTCGGCAAGATACTCCACGTAATTCTGACCTCCCCATCCTCTTGTTTGATCCTTCTTGTTGTGCTTTCTTAGCTGCTGATGGTTGGCGTACCATGTTGTGCGTAGAGGACAGAGGACAAGGGGAAAGAGTACGACAATATTGTGAGATCAAGAGTTATGATTTGTGAGGGAACAAATAATTTTCTTGATCTTTGTGTTGACGAGATGGCGGCTTTCCTAGGGTGGCATTGTGTCCGATGGGGGCAGGGTTGCACCATGGGGAACTGTGAATGCCATTTGGGTTGGAAGAATACAATCAATGATGGATTGACACAGACCTTTGTCGAGTTAAAACATGAAGAATATTGATATTTTTCTAATACAATTCCTGCATGATGATGTATCTTTCACCTTTGACAAATTTTTTGCATGAAAAGGCAGTGGCATTGATGATGGGCAGGAATGGTGGTTGCGCTGTAGTGAAACATGTGTTGTGGATGGTCCCTATAGACGATACAGGATGACGCCAAGTCGCCAACCATCATTACAAGTTTGCTGAATTAGAAATACGAAGAGAAGTGGCAATACAGATAAACCGCTAGGTGCGTGCGACGATTTGTTTAACCCATTGCAATGCCCGGGCACGGTATTTATTTTTTATTCTGATCCTAACCAAAATGTATTTATATGTTCGGACAGAAAGTATGAGCTCCTGAATGTCCTGGAATTTAGTAGCTCATGAAAATGGATGTGCCTTTGAGTGAAGGAACCAGAGGGGAGGATACGTAAGTACTCAACTTACTTTAAATTTTTGTATCTTTTCACAAATAACTATCGAACTTGTGCACTGCCCATGCCTGCTTATTCTGCTTCTCCATGTGCACCAGCTGTTAAAGAATTTGAGGAAGAGACTGGAAGTCTGTTTTATCCATGTGTACCGGCTAGAAGATAATTTGAGGAAGAGATTAAAAGGCACATAAATCAATATTCTGATTCTGGTGTAAGAACGTTGGTTCTTGTATACCTTGTCTTACATGAGAAAGAGTATGCGGTTGATGAATACTTCAGCACTTCCAAACCATCTGGACGTGCAGAGGCAGGCTAATCTATGACATTCTGCCATTTTATACAATCATGTTTGCTTCATGCATGATCAATCTACATCATTTCTCCCATATGAAGTCCCTTTGAGTCAAAGAGGCTCTATAAATCTGTGTTTTCTCAAACTTAACTACTACTTAACTTGTAATCTGAAATTAGAGATTGTGGCACACGATGCTGAAGTTTGACCTTGGCCATCGGGAAGAAGTTGTGCGGTGTGACATTATGAGAATTGGCAAGCAGACTCCTCTCCAGCTGGTACGTTCCCTGTGACATTATGAGAATGATACTATAGTACCTTCGGCTTTATAATTTGATTCATGTTGAGTTTTCAAATGGGTGTCTTCTTGTTTGCGCAGAGCTTGTCACGAGATTGTGCTTGCTGGCATCAAGCTATGGACTTGCTAGAAAAAGATATAATGGTGTGTTTGGTGCTTATACGAGGCCCCAGAAGATGATTATATGTACTACTTTATTTTATTCTTTGTGTTTTTCTGTATATTGCCAAACAGATTTAGAGCATAGCCATTGCATTATGTGGTATCTGTGTGTGTTCCCTACATTTTTTGTATGTTGATAAACATGGAAACACGCTGTCAGAGTGGGTCAGTTTGTATATCTGAGTGTCTACACATGAATCTTGACTATATATAGCAATATGGGCACAAGAACCCTTTAATTTTTGTCATATGTCACATCTACTAATTTTTCCTTCCAAATGTTTTAAGTATTGAGAATTCTGAGAGAAGAACAATTCTGCATATATATTATTGGATTGATGAATGTAAATATTATGAAATATAACACAAATGCATTGTTGCATGGTTCTGTGTTTGAAATTCGAAGTCTGTGTATGGGGGTGGAAGGAAAGGATTGCGAGTCATGCTGCTATCTCTGCCTCCTCAAATGATGCTCGCCACTTCTGTTAAGGATTTATGTTTATTTTAGTCCACCAAGAAAAAATAAATTAGTGACCAACTGTGCTTATCTACTACCGCTTCAAGATTTTTTTTCTTTAAAGGTCTGATAGTACATTTGTAGATTTTTTGACTATTTTTGTTACTACTACAAATTTAGTTACATTTCTCAAAATAAAAGTAAATACTAAAATTTTCTATGAACATAAAGATCTTAATTTGAATTTACTGTAATTTAGTTACATGAATTATTAAACTCTCGAAGAGCATGTAACAATCATAATGTATGTTTCTCATGCTCAAAGGCTATTCCATGTGTCACTACTCTTCCATCCAATGGTTGTATGTTTCTCATGCTCAAAGGCTATTCCATGTGCCACTACTCTTCCATCCGATGGCAGTGCGGAGCTGGATAGGGCCGACGAAGGACATTAGGGTGACTTCTTCACATCCACACTTCATGGTCCGAAAAGCGACAATTCAACCAGTGGCAACACAAAGGCATATTCACCTTATAAAGAATGAGGGTAACGTTATTTCCGACGTTTGTCGGAATTGAATATAAAAATTTGGCCTGTAGTGGCACGCAGAGCAGGTTTTTTGATAAAAATCGCCCGGTGCAACGCATGGGCATTTGTACTAGTAAAAGAACAATTCATGCATATATAGTAGAGGCCAGTGCATAGTATAAACAGTTTCTTGCAATTTTATCATGTGGGAAACATAGAGAGGTGGAGATATAGTTCCTCTCTCATAATAATTGCAAGTAGGAGCAGCAAACACATGCATATTATATTCATCAAAATCATCATGTGTAATAGTAAAACGCAACCCATCAATATAATCCTTAATAAGTGCAAACTTCTCCGATATAGTGTAGTTGGGAGAATTCAAAAAGATAATAGGACTATCATGCGTGGGTGCAATAGCAACAACTTCATGTTTAACATAAGGAACTATAACAAGTTCATCTCCATAAGCATAATTCATATTGGCATCTTGGCCACAAGCATAGCAAGCATCATCAAAAAGGAATATTTCAAAAGAATCAACGAGATCATAACAATCATCCTTCGGTAAGCACGAAGGGAAATTAAACAATGTATGAGTTGAAGAGTTACTCTCATTAGAAGGTGGGCACGGGTGATCAATCCGCTCTTCCTCCTTTTGTTCTTCGCTCTCCTCCTCATCTTTTCCATCCAATGAGCTCATAGTTTCATCAATTTCTTCTTCCATAGATTCCTGCAAATATTAGTTTCTTCTTGGACAACGGGAACTTTCTCAATAAGCGCATTAATATAGGAATTATATTCATAATTATCATAGCAATATTTTAGGATAGCTAAATTTTTAGGCCTATAAACATCATCATCAAAAGCTCCATACTTTCAAACAAAGATTCAATTTCATAAGCACCCTTAAAAGCAACAAATGCTTCTATTTGTTCCACATCATAGTAATCATATATACCTCTAGCATAAGAAGCCAAGATTTCATTATCATTAAATTCACATGAAAAGGGAAGGTGTGGAGCATTCATCCTAGAGCAACAAGTATAATCATATCTCAAGCATACTTGCCGAGCATACCACTTCAATATATAAATTTGATCCCATAATAGTTTCCCTTTTTGAGTCAAGCGATAATCCCTAAAGTATTCACGTTGATCCAACATTACTCCCATTACCAGATTGAATGAGGTTTTCTCAGGATTATCAAAGTGGTACATAATATTTTTCACATATTGAGCATCGAGGGTTTTAGGAGGTTCCTCATCTCCATGAGCAGCAAGTACACCTGATTTTTTTGGTATTTCGTGTTCCATATCCATAACTAAAGATAGAGAACAACTAAGAACAACAAAAAAATTACTTAATGATAAAGCAAACAAGCACACACGAGAATATTCACCCCACGCTATTGCTCCCTGGCAACGGCGCCAGAAAAAGGTCTTGATAACCCACAAGTATAGGGGATCGCAACAATTTTCGATAAGTAAGAGTGTCGAACCCAACGAGGAGCTAAAGGCAGAACAAATATTCCCTCAAGTTCTATCGACCGCCGATACAACTCTACGCATGCTTGATGTTCGCTTTACCTAGAACAAGTATGAAACTAGAAGTACTTTGTAGGTGTTGTTGGATAGGTTTGCAAGATAATAAAGAGCATGTAAATAAAAGGTAGGGGCTGTTGTAAGTAAAGAAGCAATACAGTAAATATAGCGAGTGTGGAAAAGTGGTGGTAGGAGTTGCGAAATTGCCCCTAGGCAATTGACTACTTACTAGACCGATAGCAAGTTTCATGTGGGAGAGGCCACTGCTAGCATGTCATCCCTTACTTGGAATTCTATGCACTTATGATTGGAACTATCAGCAAGCATCCGCAACTACTAACGTTCATTAAGGTAAAACTCAACCATAGCATTAAGATATATTGGTTCTCTTTCAATCCCTATGCATCAATTTCTATGCTAGGTTGAAGCTTCTGTCACTATTGCCCTCCAATACATAGTCCTATCAACATACAACTAACCCTACGGTGTGATCCACGCGTGCTCTCATATGATGGGCACAAAAGGAAAGCAACATAACCACAAGCAAATTAAATCAATCATAGCAATTCATCAACCATCGATAGGAAAACAAAAATCTACTCAGACATCATAGGATGGCAACACATCATTGGATAATAATATGAAGCATAAAGCACCATGTTCAAGTAGAGGGTACAGCGGGTTGCGGGAGAGTGGACCGCTATAGATAGAGGGGGGAAGGTGATGGAGATGTTGGTGAAGATGGTGGAGGTGTTGGAGTAGATCGCGGTGATGATGATGATGGCCACTGCAGCGTTCCGGCGCCACCGGACGAGAAGGGGAGAGGGGGCCCCTTCGTCTTCTTCTTCCTTGACCTCATCCCTAGATGGGAGAAGGGTTTCCCCTCTGGTCCTTGGCCTCCATGGAGGCGGAGGGGCGAGAGCCCCTCCGAGATTGGATCTGTCTCTTTGTCTCTCTCTGTTTCTGCGTTCTCAGATTCTACCCTTTCACCGTTTCTTATATTCCCGGAGATCCATAACTCCGATTGGGCTGAAATTTTAACACGATCTCTATCCAGATATTAGCTTTCTTGCGGCGAAAGAAGGGCACCAACCATCTTACAGGGTGACCACGAGGGTCAGGGGAGCGCCTGCCCCCTGGGGCGCGCCCCCTGCCTCGTGGCTCCCTCGGGCACCATCTCGCGTGGATTTTTCTTCCCAAAAATCATATATATTTCAAAAAAATATCCATCCGTTTTATCCCGTTTGGACTCCGTTTGATATGGATATTCTGCAAAACAAAAAACATGCAACAAACAGGATTTGGCACTGGGCACTGGATCAATATATTAGTCCCAAAAATAGTATAAAAAGTTGCCAAAAGTATATGAAAGTTGTAGAATATTTGCATGGAACAATCAAAAATTATAGATACGACAGAGACGTATCAACCTCCATCGTACAATGCGGCTGACCGACCACCACGTGGTCGAGACAAAACGACAATTCATGCCGAACACCAGCCAGCCCCGCCTCAGCGCCCAGGCAGAGGTAAATTAGCCCATGGGCATACATATGACCTCCGGCAAACCTTGAATAATAAACCAGGAAACACTAGATCAATCTACGGATTGTGAGGGCGTGCCTCGACACACGACGACGGCCACCTATTCGGACGTGACAAACTTAGTCACGCGCGGGCCAAAAACCGTAGACGGACTCCATCAGAGCTACGTCGCGATACGCCCCGATATAGAGGCGCCGCACACCCTCATTGCTTCACTGATGAGGTCCTGGGATCATGAATTCCCAGAAGGGTTCAAATCTGTGAATATAGAATCATACAATGGAACCACGGACCCCACTGTGTGGATGGAAGACTTCATTCTGCACATTCATATGGCCCGCGGCGATGACCTCCACGCCATCAAGTACCCCCTTTAAAAATCAAGGGCCAGCTCGGCACTGGCTCAACAGTCTTCCTGCAAATTCCATTGGCAGCTGGGAGGACTTGGAATAGGCCTTCCTCGATAACTTCCAAGGTACATATGTTCGACCTCCAAACGCTGATGACTTAAGGCATATAGTTCAACAACCCAAAGAGTCCGCCAGGAAATTCTGGACTAGGTTCTTAACTAAAAAGAACCAAATCGTCGATTGTCCGGATGCCGAAGCCCTAGCAGCCTTCAAACATAGCATCCGCGACGAATGGCTCGCTCGCCACCTCGGCCAAGAAAAGCTAAAATCTATGGCAGCCCTCACGACACTCATGACCCGCTTTTGTGCGGGCGAGGACAATTGGTTGGCCCGTAGCAAAAACAATGCAAGCGATGCCAACACCCCTGAAGCTAAAACTAGCAAAGACAAGTCTCGACGCAAAAGATACAAGCGCCGAAACAACAGTGATAACACCAAGGACACGATAGTCAATGCCGGATTCAGGGGCTCTAAGTCCGATCAGCGGAAGAAGTCGTTCAAAAAGAACAATTCATGCCCATCTAGCTTGGACTGCATACTTGATCGTCCGTGCCAGATTCATGGCACCCCAGACAAGCCACCCAATCATACAAATAGAGATTGCTGGATTTTTAAATAGGCTGGTAAATTGAACACCGAGAACAGGGAAAAGGGATCGCAAAGCAAGGACAATGACGAAGAGCCCCAGCAACCGAACATAGGGGGACAGAAGAAGTTTCCCCCTAGGTTAAAACGGTGAACATGATATATGCTACCCACATCCCCAAGAGGGAGCGCAAGCGTGCGCTCACGGACGTCTACGTGATAGAGCCAGTCGCCCCAAAATTTAACCCATGGTCGTCATGCCCGATCAACTTTGATCGTCGGGATCATCTGACCAGTATCCGTCACGGTGGCTCAGCCACACTGGTCCTAGACCCAATAATTGATGGGTTCCACCTGACTCGCATCCTTATGGACGGAGGAAGCAGCCTAAATCTACTCTATCAGGATACAGCGCGAAAAATGGGCATTAACCCATCTCGGATCAAGCCTACCAGGACTACCTTCAAAGGAGTCATACCAGGTGTAGAGGCCCGCTGTACGGGCTCAATTACACTCGAGGTTGTCTTCAGATCTCCGGACAACTTTCGAAGCGAGGAGTTAATCTTCGATATTGTCCCCTTTCACAGCGGTTATCACGCACTACTCGGTCAAACTGGGTTCGCTCGATTCAACGCAGTACCACACTATGCTTATCTCAAACTCAAGATGCCCGGTCCACGCAACGTCATAACAGTCAACGGAAATACGGAACACTCCCTCCATAAAGAAGAGCACACAACTGCCTTAGCAGCAGAAGTGCAGAGCGGCATTCTCAAGAAGAACCTTAATTTGGCTGCCGAGCCCACGGACACCGCTAAGAGGGTCCGAACTACTCTGCAGCAGGAGAGCTCGGCTCGTCAGGAGCTTGATTAGCAATCCGGCTTCCGTCGCAGTTCCGATCAAGTGGTAGCATTCGTGCCGCGCGTACATAACTATGCACTCAAAATCCCATGGGCATCGACGGAGGCATATCAAGCTTGTGGTCCATAGTACGGCTCAACGGACGTCGGATACACATTTACTTTCACTTTTACTTGTTTCCTTTTCAGGTCTCAATCCCACATGCACCATTTGGTGGTCTGATCATCAGTCCTCTTGAAGGATAAACACACCAAGACGGCGAGAAACGCAGACACTTGGGGGACTTTTTAGGTGATTCCGTTAACGATAACTTTCCTGTTTCTCAGGACCCACATGCAGCTCTCCCTTGGTTTCGGCATGTCAAATAGCCTGTTTCTTATCGCACTACCTGTTTCAATGCGCTTTGACGTACTAATTAAATTACAATGAGAATAGTTTGCGGCTAGAGTTGTAGGACTCCAGCTTTTACTTTTGTATCTTTTCTTGGTTTTTTCATCTCCCCTGTGGATAATTCTATCAGGTAGCGCCTGTACACTTTGGTATGCTTGATGTTTGCTAGGGGCTTCATAGCACCCCACATTATGGCAACAAAAGTCCAAACACTTTTTATAAGTACAGTTCGGCACCCCGAATTTAGCATTATATGCATTGGCTTTGAATCATGTCTTTGGTCAATAGTTGGGTTGCCCGGCTCCTGTGCTTGCTACCTTACGTTCCACTACATCGGCTAAGTTAGTAAAGGGAGAACTACTGCGATTGTGCCTTGGTTTATCCAAAGGAGCACCTCAGTAGAGAAAGCCAAAAACTGACTGTCATGATGCGGCGAGAGCCGGTCAGCTGTTCGGAGGTTGCAAATCGTTGGAGATTTCTTCCGCATTACGCGAAGGATTGGTACTTCCCGATCAGACGCTTATAACACTCTAGTTCGGATACTAGGTGTCGGTGTCAAAACTAGCGAATCTCGGGTAGGGGGTCCCGAACTGTGCGTCTAGGATCGAAGGTAACAGAAGACGGGGGACACGATGTTTACCCAGGTTCGGGCCCTCTCTATGGAGGTAATATTCGATGTTTACCCGGGTTTGGGCCCTCTCTATGGAGGTAATACCCTACTTTCTTCTTGGTTGATCTTGATGAATATGAGTATCTCTATTCCTAATGTCTCAGTTGGTAGTCCGCGTTCCGGGTTTTATTTTCGTCCCACCTCACCCGGTCTTTTTTGGTACTTCTTGGGTACTTGCTCCCACCTCCCGCTCAGCCGAGACGGTTTATTTTCGTACTTCCTCCCACCTCCCAGGTAGTTCCCTCCACGCAAAAAAATCGAACCAACCAATAACGTTATGAGGGAGCGATGCCTCCAGGTACTCCCCTCCACGCAAAAAAAGGAAGAAAATAAACTGACAAAAGAAAACCAGCGAAAAAACCCGTCTTGGACTGGCAACGTGCGAACGAGCGAGCGAAGCCTCTAGGTCCCTTCGCCGTTGCCCTCGCACATCAAGCCGCCGCCCTCGCCCTCGCCCTTGCAGCTGCCGCCGATCCCCTCCCCCATCTTCCTCCCTCAAACGCTAGCCCATCTCGCGGTGCGCCACCGCCCGTCGCGCCCAGATCCAGTGGCGGCTGTCGCCCCACCTCCAGCCGCGACCGCCCCACCTCCAGCCGCGGCCGCCGCCCCCACGTCCCACCGCGGCCGCTGCCCGCGCCAACGACCCCTTCCCCCGCCACCGCGCCATGGGTCTACTTCGCCATGAGCTCCAGCGCCGACCATCCCGCCGCTGCTCGTGATCCCCTCTTCCATCAGCTCCACTTCACCAGAACCGTAAGTCCACATGAGTATGTGTAGCAGGTTCACCACATCCCCCTGACATGTTCTTCCTTCTCCAAAAATATTTTCTTTTATGTTTAATTTTTCGTCATATGATCATTTCCTATTACCCCAGTGCAGGCCAGTTTGTGATGTTAGATAGTAGTTGTGTAATATATATGCTAGACAAGGTTTTGTACTCCTGATTCTAATGTTTCGTTCCTCACGCCTGAATTCAGGAAAATCAGCCAAGATACACAACAAACATATCAGCCGCAGCTAGCTGCTATGCGCACATGTGCAAAAACAAACTTATTAATCCTTTGCCGCAGACAATACTGAAGCACTAACACAAACAAGATCCTTCTGAAGATAGTGTCTGAATGCAAATGATCATGACTTATGAATTTGGAGCCATGGCCCATGTGTAGGCAAGGGCAATGATCCCTTTTACTACTTGAGCGGTCCAATAGAGGTATTTCTATTTTTCTATCCTCAGAAGAAAAAAGCAGTGAAAAGAAGATAGAGCTCGTTTAGTTTGTTTCTAAAAATCTTCGACAACACGTTTATAACAATATCACCAGCCTAAATGCTTGCTACTTACAATATTTTTAATTCAGTTGACCTCTTGAATGCAGATTATTGAAGGTTGTTTCTGAAGTTGTGATTGACTGGAACCAAAGAAAAGTTGGAGACATTTTTGGTGTGAATTGCTTGGATTAAGTGGGAGTGAAGATGTTCTTTCTGTCTATATATGGTTCTATTATTGGCAAATTTGTGCCTTCGAGATTGCTGCAAGTGTTTGTGTTCCCGAGCTGAAAATTTAGATTATTACCATGTTTGGTCTCCTGAATATAAATCATGATTCTTTGCATCTCAATTGCAGACCAACAGACCTTTCCGTCCTCATATTCCCCGGATTCGTTTTCTGCGATCGAGCGCCCGAGCGGTTGCATCTTGACGGCAGGTGCGCGCTCCATTTCAATAGTTATACTTCAGTCCAGAAGTTTTTTTGGGCTCTCTAACTTTTTTGAGTGGTTTTTTCAGTTCCCTTTACAACCGAGTTAGCTTTATACTATGAGCAGTGAGCAAGTCATGTATAAAGCAAAAACAAAGTATTAGTCTGCTATCAAATGGTACATTTATTTGAACTCTAAGGGCAGGTCCAGGGTCTCATGAAGAGGGCATGTGTTTGTATTAGGTGAGATCTGAACTGATTCTGACCAATGTGAAATTAATTTTGTTGTTGATGGATCTGCAATTATTTTTATGTGCACAGAAGTGTCGTAGTTGAGAAGCCTGAGAAGAATATATCACTTAGGTACATATTCGAGCTAGGGTTTTTCATTTTCTCCTTCCAATCCATTTATCATGCGATAATTTGCCCATAAAAGACATACATGATGGTCGTCGTTGGACAGACTATATTTGTTTACTTCTACCCATAAATTTAAAGTCCTGAACATGTTGCAGGATATATTAATATTAAACTATGTGTGCGTTCCACTGCATTCATCTATTTAATGCATGATATTTGTAAGCTTGGTTCAGGCTGCGCCGCATCTATCTATATAATGCACAATATTTCTATGCTTGGTTCAGGTTGTTTCTGACAACCATTGGCAATCTGTCCCTATGTCATTCCTCTTATATATACATAAGAACTGTCTACACAGATCAGAGTGTGTATGAGGGTCGTTTCCATTTGTGTTCTGTTCCCTTTATTGTTTTATCGATGTAAAACCCTTGACGAATTATCCATTCCTTTTTCGCAGATCAGAAGGTTTTGCAGTTGACAAGCTTACAGGTTTGAGCACCCCGAACAACGGGGTGGGCCCTTTGACCTGTGGGTTTTGCTGGTACCAAGAGAAGGAGGTTCCTTTTAACCTGCAGGAGCTCTGCCAATGGCAGCGTGCTTTCCTTGACAATGACGTGGTACTGCACGTACGCAAGATGCAGCGAGTGAAATCGGCGCAAGAGGGCATCTTGCAAGCAGCACCAAATCCTATATTATGGGACCGAGTGAGTATCTCAAAGAAGAAATAATTTTTTTGATGTAGGAATATCTGTAGGCTGATTATGCTTTGATGTATAGATTGCAGTAGCACTTAGGTAAAATATAAGTTCTTAGCCAGTTCAATAGTACTTTTGTTGAACAATGCTCAATTGACATTACGCTAAAACCTCGAGAATATCTGAGGGGACAAGGCAAGTGTTGTTTGTAATGACTTGTGTTATGATATTGCAAAATAGATTAGACGGAAAAGTACATAGCATTGCCATGGAATATTTAATACTTTTAGATCTGCCTGTTCATATGATGGCATCCACAAAATCCTTTCTACCATGTGGGTGTGTTTGTGTTAGAATTGTTTCACACAAATAGTTAAATTATTTTCTATGTGTATGCTTCTCCTTTTATCAACTTATGAGAAATTATATTAATGGGGCATGCTTTATTTGCAAGATATAGATGTCTTAACTTGATAAAAGGACTTTATATCGAATGTGTTTGTGCGACTGAAGATGAGGCATGCTTTATTTGAAAAATTATATTGAGTGTGTTTGTGCGACTGGAGATGGAGGATGGCTTGTGCTCTCGCTTGTGCGGTTACCACGGTGCTCCGGCCATTATGAAGAGGTGTTGTGTGCAACTACATTTATCTTGTGCCAAATTACTATGCCATTGAGTTCAAAATTGTAGACACGGTAGCTTCAAAGCATGATGCGAAATTAGTTGGTGTAGTGTGATACATACAAATGTCATGGCGCATTGGTGCTTTGCTTTGAAATCCAGGAAATTAGTTGGGATTGAAGAATTAGCTCTTGTTATTCATTAATCGTTACCATTTTAAGATTCCTCATTTGTGAAAACTGAAGTCCCCATTCCTTTTGGTCATTTAAGAAAGCATATGAAAGTGACACGACACACTGTCCCACATATATCTTAACTCTTCTAAAATCATGTTTCACTGCTTGGTTTGTGCTACAAATAATGTCGGTACATTGAACTTACTAAATCAAGTCAAATGTGGCTCGGTGATAGAATTAAGCATGAAGGAGGAAGATACCAGCACCAGCCCCAGCAATAAAGACTGCGGCAACGGCGACGGTAGTGTGTCCCGGCGAGCGTGAGCAATGGCAGCATCATCTCTGACTCTGAGTACCTGACCAAGACGCTGCCCAGGTCACATGTCAAGGACTTCCTCTTGGACGATGCCGCCTCCTTGGCTGTTGTTGTTGTCTCCTCAAATAAGTCGTATCAGGTTAGTTCCATTGCACTGCAAATACTACCACTTCTATTGGGCAAGCAAATACAACTTGAAAGTATAAGTCGTATCAGGTTAGTTCCATTGTACGCCAGTGTCGTCTGGCACGCGAAGTCAATTTCTTGCATCGCCCATTGTTGTTCATCTGCTACTCTAACCAGTAACCATCCCTTGCTCCCAATAATTTTGAGCTCGCAAATATGACATTGGTTGCTTGATTAGCATTATTTCTTTCAAGGAAAAAACTAATTGTCGATTCTTTTTGGATACAGCAGATGGATTTTGGATGCAGACCAATGTGGTTTCTTCATAGTACTAGGGAGCCGACAATAAAAAAACATGAGAATTCATCACCTATCTTAGCCACCGCAACCTGAACAAGATTTTCCAACATCTAGCTTAATCCTTCTGAATGGTTGGTAGCAGATCTGTCCTACAAGCAGAAATCATCTACTTTGTGTTTGAATTTTCTAAATTACAGTAAAACATGTGCATACTTCAGTTTGCACAAAGAGCAAACCTAGACAATCTGTTGTAGGGTCTGAGCTATTGAATATACATGTAGTAAAAAATACTTTTCCTTTGGTCCTCTTTCATGTTCAAGTTCCTAACGAAGCTGCCATATAGCGCATTTAGGCTCTGGTCAACAAGTCGGCGGACAAGTTGCAAATTCAATCAACAATGAAGGAACATAGAAAACTGAACCCACTGTTCATGATCTTTAAGGAAGAAAACACACAAGATTCGTTATTCAATCTTATCAATGACCATGTGTAATCTTAGGCTATTTTGTTATCAATAGCTAAAAGTTGTTCACAAGCCTTGGTGTGTTTTGATGTTTCTTGAATGTGGAGCTGCAGGTAGAGCTGAGGATCAAGGATTAAGTATAAACGCAATGGAGCCCGTTGTATAACAACGCAGAGCCGAAGGAGATGCTATTTTATTGTTGCCTTATCTTTGTCGATGCAGTCGAATATGGGTCTATTCTGGTGCCCTGTCTTCATCGTAGCGTGTGTATGTAACATGGGGGCCGCCGTGAGTATAGATCGTCTAGACTACCTTTTCTGGGCTACTAAAATATACAAAGAGACATCAAGGTCAGAAATCAATTAGGGAGGCACTAACATTATGCCTTGATTCAGATGTTGTAAAAAAATGCCTTGATTCAGATGGTTCCATCAATTTTTTGCATTTATTATGGATAATTTGTATTAGTTTCCTTTTGGAGTAAAAAATGGGTTGAAATTGATATAATACAATTTTGGTTAAACTTCATTGTAGTTTTATCAACAGTTATGAGAGTTTGCTACCTCATGTTTTTTATTTAAAATGAAGATGTCGGTATTATATGCAGTGTCGACTTTGTTGGACATTTAATAAAGAAAATTTATATGAAACATGTACATCTAATGTGGTTGATGTCTGCAAACTAGAATTAAGAACCCTTTGGTTATTGATCAATATCTACATCTTTGTTGTGCCGTGGCAACGCACGGACATTCATCTAGGATAGCAAGAAATCTATTTTTTTGTTCTGCTACAATTGAGGAACCAGCTTTAAAATTCGTAACTGTAATCAAATTGCATATGTGTTCCTATTAAAAAGAGAGAGCAATGCAAGTCAGCATGTGTGTCTTGGCTTGGCGTGCCGCAGCGGATCACAATATCCTTCTAGGTACGTATGTGTTGTGTGCCTATGTGTATAAGCTGCACAAGCATCTCTATACCGCTCGTCGCTTATGTCTCTGTTTTCTTCTACTGTAATGTCGCCGATAATTGGTTGCTCTATTTCTTTCCTCTCTCTAGCGCACTTCTCTTTGGGTTCCATGCTTCAATCAAATCAAATCGACAGCGGCGGCAGGATTGCGTGCCGATTTTTTGTTTTTCTTTCACAGTAGTAATTAGGGGATTGTGATACACTCTTGCCCAATCTCAGAACTAAGACTCCCAGTCGATACTATATCCATGAGATCTACCATTAAGATCCATGCAAAAAAAAACAGTTTTTCTCTCTCCTGTATGTTAGGTCACTTAACTAATACTTGGTTAAATTTCAGTGGACTGAGACCTAAACATACTCATTGTGATAAGTTAGGATTGGCTCCCAAAAGTTGTTGCTCGCCTCTGCCCATCTTCGCCCTCCTCGATGCCGCCCACGCGGGCCACCGCGCGAAGCCTGGTTAGGCTGGATGGCGGCGAGGCTTTCTCCTCCCCGTCTGTCTCTGGTGGCACAGGGTGTGGCGGGTCCAACGGGGGTGCGGCGCTGTGTGCAGGGCGTGGCAGCTGGGTTATAGGTTGTGACGCTGGTAGCATGGGCACTTGTCGGTGCCGCAGTGGCTGTGCGGTGGAGGCAGGGCTTCGTCCTTCGGGCGAATCGTGCAGGGCAGTCCCGGTCCGATCTGGCACCGGCGGCCCGTCCGACGGCGAGGGTCGAGGCTAGCAGGGGTCGTGGGCGACCGACGTTGTCGTGGATCCGTGGGCAGTTCTGGTGGCGTGGCTAAGGTGGTGGGGGTGCGTGCGTGTCCTGGAGTCCGGTCGGGCCTTCCTCCCTGACTTCTGGACGACGGTGTGCAGCGCTGGTGGGCTTCTCTTAGGCCCATCCTTGGCGGTGGATCTACCCTCCTCTTCGGCAAACATGCGGTTGTTGTGGCCTCTCA